>NW_010404396.1:8930-16295 GCF_000710305.1 Buceros rhinoceros silvestris | reverse complement strand
GTGTTCCACAGGCTTTTTGTGGCTGCCTACAGCCGATGCTTGCACATAAGCTACAGGCTGTACTTTACCTTTCATCATTAGTCTGTAAAGAATGTAATATTGAATGGGAAAAGGAGCCTTCCTGTTAAGTTCTAGAGGAAATGCGAGTACGTAGTGAGACTAAACGACTCAGGAGAATTATTTTAAAATCAGTATAGTAGAAGACATTAAGATACAGAGAAGAGATGTGGTGTGAAGTGTATCAAGCAGTCAGGTGTGAAGAAATAGTGAGCTTTTCAAAGTGGTAAACTCAACTCAGTGAGGAAAGATAATAAAGTGAAGGAAGAGGTGATCTGTGTTTGAGCTCCATGGGAAGTAGACTGCAGATCAAGAATGTAAGAATGAAAGTTCTCTAATGAGCTTTCTTTAAAGAATCCTGGACATTATGGATGAAACGTTTTGTACAGGACACCAAGACAATGAAGACTGAAGATTGTCTCGCTTCCCAGGCACAGATGAATGACTAAACTGACAGTCTGGCACAGCTTCATCAACCATAGGAGACAGAGCTACAGCAGGCAGAAGACAGAAGCTAGTAAGCAGAGCAGCAGCAGGATGGTTTTATATTCTCATCCAGTAGAACCGTAGGCAAAGTCCCACTTTACATCCTTAATGACTATGGAGCCAGCGTTCCACCTGGGTTTCTCATGCAAGGATGACTTCTCCAGGAATAAGACTAGCACTGGAGATGTGTTTGATATAGTTGTGCTGCTCAGTGGCCAGGATGCCCTCTGTCTGGAGCCTAAAACTCCCTCCTCCTCCTTGCAGTGGCACAAACTGATGAGGAAGGCTTTAAACTGAAGGATTCGGGTGGCAATGTCCAAAATGGCAATGTTCATGCCATCACATCCAACTGGGGAACAAGCCAGGGCAACCAGAGCAGCAACAAACATTTCTTAGCTGCCTTCCAAGATGACACCAGAAGGCCAGCCACCTCAAGGGTGTGATTAATTTTCTGGTATCTTTTCGCAATTTCGTATTGAACTAACCTTGACTCAGAACTAAATGCATCCCTGTTCAGTACCCAGTGAAAGCCAAGGTCCCACGTTTAGTTTCAGTTCCTTGTGTATCTATTAATTCTTATGATACAGCTATGAAAGCCTTAGTGACTGCCCTGCCTGCCTGGCTGTTCCTTTCTAGATGCTGTCAGCAGTCTTCTCTTCCAGCTCCACATTGTTACCCTTGTTCTTCCTTGCTGATGCTTTCCCATCTTCCTGATCCTCAGCCTCATCCCTCGGCCACTGCTACAGCCTCGTGCTAGTTTTTATATCCTCTCAGTTTGTCTTCTGTTGGATCAGAATTCATGTAACACTCTTAACTGTCCTGGTCCTGTTCTTAATTCATGAGTATGGTGTCACACATATGAAATGTGTTGATGGGTTCTTATCTTTCTCAGGTGAATTGTGTGATATTTGCACAGCTGTGTGTCACTGTGGTGTATTACAAATACTAACCATGAACACACTAAGGAAGGCATAAGGCTGGAGAAAGAATCGCTGCCTGCTATCATCAGGGCTCTCTTTTTAACTGATTCCTTGATTATCTCACAGAACTGTCATTTACTTACCAGCTTTAGCACTTTTTCACTTTCTCAGCTCTACCAGCTTGCATAAATAGATAACGCCAATTGAGGGCATGGAAAGTATTCACGACCTGCAATATAATAAAGACAAAGTTTTAAGCCATTATGGGTAGAGAATAGGGGTAGAAAAACTGGAAAGTATAAAAAGGCGATACACTGAGATGCTGGTGAAGTGGGTATCAGAAAAGACAGCCAGAAGGGAAGGATATAGGAATGGGTGCCAAGTTTTCTTGTATTTGGCACCAGCAAAAGACATCTGGGAAAAGGGTTGTTTTTATCTTTGGAAGATATTTTACTTTCTTAAAAAATGTGCTTGCTCCACTACTCCAGCGAGTACCAAAAGCTGGCTTTTACTGGGAAAAGGTACTTACATTACATAGGTGATGGAAAGCATCAGAATGTACCTGAAGTGTGAGGACATCCAGTCAAGATGTGCAACCTGTCCTCTGATTGTTCTCTTATGTGTAGTAACTAGTCAGTGTCCGTACCTCACACTGTGGAAGGCTGGGTGCATGGCCTGTGCAGTGCATGCACTGACTAGCTGCCGCCTGCTTGAGTACGTTGTATCTGCTCCTGGTATCGACATACTACCTTGCCTGGAAGATGTCTGCCCTGTGTAAGATTGTGCTGCACCCTCGTCAGTTTGGTAAGTGGTGGGTTGCATGTGCTGTGTACTCCGTTCTGTGTGCAAGGGCTCCCATAAAGGTTAAATATTCATCATTTCTAATGGGTAAGTTATTCTTCCCTTCCTACAAACACCACTTACGTAGTGCTGCTGGCGCAGAATGGCAGCTGCCTTTCACCCGTGAGGTCACGACCTTTCACCGGTGGGTGAGCGATCCCCGTGTGTACAGTTTGTGAAGTACTTTGGGATCCCTCTGGATGAAGACACTCTATGGAGCTCAGGATCTTTTATTCCAGCCACATACAAACTCTGAAAGATAAAAATCAGTACCTTCCCGCTGCAGACAGGTCTAGCTGCTAGCTGCAGATAACGAACCAGGAACTGTGCAAGGTGTTTTGGGGGAAGGGTGGGCTTAGGCCCTGCTGTGATTTCAAGCCAAGCTCATTCTGATACTCAGAGGAGTTTGATATTTCAGTGGCATTTCTGTTTTTCTCTGGTGGTGAAAGCTATTTACATGTCTGGTTCCCAGTCTCCGTGAAGGCAGTTAGCAGAGTCCGTTGAACACAAAGGGAAGAACAGAATTGCCTCCTGCCCAAGAGCTAGAACAGCAACATGCAGTAAGGGCATTTTCTGAGGTGGCTTGAGACAACACTCTACTACACCACTGTACACTGGCTGCAGTGATCCATCTGCACCTCCGTCTTCCCGTTTTTTGTCAGAGGAAGGGACAGGCCCTGGATCTGTCGCCCAAGGCTGCCCGCCTGGAGGGGCTGTGAGGAAGTGCCCTTCTTCAGTGCGGTAAGTTTTAGCCGTCTGTAGGCTGCTTCAACTAATGCCAAAATTGACTCAAACAGATTCTCAGACACAAGGAGCCCAGACTGCTCCACAGCAGAAGAGAATCTTCCTCACGATGCTGGTGGGATGTTAGAGGAGAGCTCCAACTGTTATGAAGCTGTTCTAGGAGTGGGTGAGTACAGGGCTTGTGTCAGCTCCTGGTTTGTGCCATACGCAGTGGTGTGCTGGTATTTCTCAAAGCAAAGTGCAATGCCTCTCTTAGGAAGCATAGGAAATCCTTGCAAAATAAAATGGGTACGGACAACACCTATTTTGGTTGACTGTAGCTCTGATCTGTACCCATAGTGGTATAAGCCGAAAGAAAAAGAAAGCAGTATCGAATGTAGGAACCTCACCCAGGGTTGCTCAGCTTGCCTGGGATCAGCAGTAATGGTGAGAAGCTCAGGCAGCTTGTCAGTCGAGCCTTGCAAAAGGAGTGGAGCCCACTCTGCAGGAGTTTGGGGGTAAATCATGAGACCGCGCTGGCAAGAATGAAAGAACCCTGCATGCCACAAGCAGCCACTCCGCTACTTAGCCTCTACAGCCAGTTTGCAGCTCCTGTTTTTAGTCTGTGTTAGCATGTAATCGGTGGTATTGTCCACCACATGTTGTGTTCTAATTTATGTTATAAATGTTCATAGTTTACATGTCTGTGTTCATTTTGTGTTGAACTAAGTTGTTTTCCTTTATTATGTTTTTAACTGTTTCATATTTAACATCATTAATTTATGTTACTTTATCTTATGTTTGCAATGTATCTTTTAATGAAAAAATCTAATAAAAAGAATATTTTTTAAATTACACACATAAAAAATCCCCAAGATCTGCCCTGTAATATAACATTAGAAACCAAACAATGCTGGCAGGGCTGGGCCCTGGCAACCTCTTTCTTCAGAAGTAAAGTTTGGTGGCTTTTTGCCCGCTGACAGAGTTCTTGCAGTACGTTAGCTAAAATGTGCGAAATCTGAGCGGCGCCTGTCACCACGTGAAAAAATTCAGATTCAAGCTGGTGGAAGTAGGGTCTGATCATCGCCGGTGGAGATGCAAATGCTCCCCAGGCCTCTGCTGGGGGTCTTACAGAGGGGTGGGGTAATGACGCTCCCCAGGAGCTGGCTTCTCCAGGAAGGTCGTGTCTGGATGGAGCAGATTGGGCAGCAAGCTGCAAAAAGGACAGCCCTGGGTGCAGAAGAGGGGTGCAAAGCAAGAAGTGCAGTCCGCTGTAGCAGACGGAAGTCCTAAGCTGGTAGGCAGAGAGCGTGGAGGTGAACGGTCAGTCTGAACGCATTTCACTGTGTGTTGACGCGGCCAAAAGTGGAGCCGGTGCTGCTATACCAGAAGTTCCCCACATTCTTTCTCTCCTCCGTCACTGCAGCCACAAAGCTGCCTGTGGGATAATGCTGCCTCGGTGTTGCCTGTTGACAGCACACGCAGGAGTGCTGGCTTGAGCATGCTGGTGGTGGTGCATGTCTGCATGCTAGAACTGCACTTGGTGCTGGGCAGAGCGCTTTAACAGTGTGTGAAACCACAGGTACTGGACAAAACTAAACTTTCTATTTAGAATTTTTTTAAAACAGATAATTCACAGCCTTTGCCTTCTCTCCTAGCTGTGCAAAGGGCTGGTTTCAGTAGATGAAAGCAAAGAGCAATATGGAAACTCGGGTGGCTCATACAGGAGATCTAAAAGGAGTGCTGTCTCCTTTTTGTGTAAAATCACAGACTTTTTTTTTTTTAATTCTTACTTGGCTTCTTGCCTACATTAAACTGCTGAATTCTGCTTCATTAAAATAATTGCTAATTGCAATTTACACTTTAGTTTAGTAGCTGCTCAGCAAAGGCTCAGCCATCAAAGATGCTAAGCATCTCCCATGACCTACAGGTTCATCTTCACTTCACAGGGCCTCGGTGAGAGCACTGATGATCCAGAAGTGCCGAGGTCTGGTCCTCTGCCTGACACGTAGCCACGCAGTAGGATGGGCCACATACTTGGAAGTCCGATTTTGGGCTCCAGTTTCATAAGGTTTATTAAGAATTTCCTGATTATTTCCTTTGGTTACTCCAATTCAGATTTTATACTGCCTTTAAAAACAGAGACTCCAGTCATGCCCATGTTCAGGGGTGAAAAAAAAATTTTTTTCAGCTGCATAGAGGGAACCAGACGTTGCTTTTACCAAGATGCGGTGAAGCTGCGTGTGATTGTTGCCTGAAAGCTGTGTTACAGCTCAGCTGCTTGCAGGGAATGAGAGAAAAGAAAGCCTTCCTGCATCCAGCACGACACACAGCATATGCCCTACAACATATGCCCTACTGCTTGTGCTATGCTGTTTGAGCGACAACAGTCTGGGGTTTTAATTGTCGTAACCCTAATTAGTAGTGACAAATATTTTGCAACTGGAGGACTGAGGATTTCTTTATAAGCCTTAGACCCCATGTAAAAAGTTTGTTCCTTACATCCACTCTAATCTTGCCTTAAGTCATTCAGCATGTGCATACGGCAGAGTAAAAGAAGCGCTGTAGTGTGCTGAGGTCGAAATCATATGCTTTCCAAATCCCCTGCCAACACGGCTTAGATGAAATTTCTTCTGGAAATAAGGCAGGAGTTTTTGACACTTTCTTTCAGGGAGGAAAGTAGAAGTAGAAATGTGGGAGCAACCACTGGTTTCATGCTAAACAAAGACATGTAGAAGGAAAAAGTAATTTATTTTGGTTGAACCTTTTTAAAGAAACTTTCACGTTGTAATACTATGAAACTTTCTCACTCCATCGAAGTTCTCTCTGAGTGATTCCCGGTTGAGTGTGGGATGAGACCCAACATGGCTTCCTGGGCCTGAACTTTTTTGGCATGTTCTGCACCCAACTGTGAACTGTTTTAGCCACCTCCGGCTTTTCAGAGCAGCCTTTCACCTGACTGACTCAGGTGCTCATGCCATGCAAGCCTCAGGGAAGGGTTACAGGATCACAAAAAATACAGGGGTGCCTCTCAGCTCTGCTGTCTCAGGGCGGACACAATCCACCCTCGCCTGGTCACCTGGGCGCCTCTTTTTCCAGACACAGGAAAGTGATGATGCTGAGGCACACTGGGGCCACCCTGGACTGTTAGGCTCCGGATGTCCTCCCGCAGAGCAGGGGTGGGTGGGTTTGGGTGGACAGGCTGGAGGTCCCGGGAAGAGTGCTGGCTGTATGGGGAGTGAGCCCTGCGCCATCCCAAAGGAGCTGTCACGTGTACTAGGCTTTGGGTTTTCTCAGCACAAACCTTTTGTGTCTCCCGCTGGACTTACTTTGTGTCTAAGAAGCCCTGGAGGGCTAAACCTGAAATGGAGCTGTGATGCACCAGCCCCTAAACTTGTGTAAATCGGCAGCAATTCTGTGAAAGAAACTGGGTCATATTGATTTACCTCAGCAAGTGGATCCCGTCCAGCGCTTCCACCTGTGACACAACTTTTCGCTCCCTTGTTCATCTTAGTAACAGAAAACAGGTAGCAGTTTTCCTAATGAAATGCATTTTTTTCCTGATCCTCTTTATTTTTATTATAAAGAGGGTGTCTAAGATGAGAGAATCCCAAACTGAACACCCACACCCTCTCACCTCCAGCCCGCAGATATTCATATCGCTCAGACTCCCACTGCAAGGCTGACACTTGTCTCTGCATTGGGTTGAAACAGAATCCCCTGCATCATTATGTTTGTGGTTGGGGCCACTTTGGTACCAGAGCTGAACATTACACCTATTTACACCCCAGCACTGTTGCTTGTAGCCAAAAATTTCACAGCATTAATCCCTGTGTGTGATTCTAGGGATCATTTCACCATCTGTCATTTCACAGAGGTGGACAAAACAGCCGAGTAGGCAACATTGCTGCCTGCTTCTCACTGACTTAAAACAGAGCTCCTCACACCCATCTGTTTGCGTGTCCCCGCATGTGAGGCTGTTCAGCACCTCACTCTTCCCTGGCACAGTTATCCTCCCGGCAGCTGGGCTCTGCACTGGGGATTTATCCCAGCCTGCTTGCAGGAAGTTTGCTGCAGGGGCAGCAATTGGATCAAGATTCCTGGGCTAACGCCTTTCCCATGAGATTGGGGGGCTGCAGAGGGAGCCCACCACCTTTGCACATGACGAGAAGCAGTTGCCACTGGGAAACCCATGAGCGAGGTTTTGCTCTGCGTGAACCACAGCCATCGACTCCATTTCCAACCCACCACCTTCTCCAGGGCAACCTTTCTGTCAGCTGCCCCCTCTGCTCAGCTCAGCACGGCACTGGCATTTCCCCCTTCCTGCCTTGAGCAGGAA
>NW_010404396.1:6543-8842 GCF_000710305.1 Buceros rhinoceros silvestris | reverse complement strand
TGTTGAAATTTGTATGTCGAAATCAGGCATGGATGCGGAACAGCGTTTGCTCCTCACTCTCCTGCTAGACCCTGATGCAGGGAGCTGGCACACCCCCAAGTCACCTGCCTGTGAGAAGATAACAAGAGGAACTGCCTGTCACCGATTAGTTAGAGTCTGACTAGGGTAGTCATTATACAAACCCAAGGCTTATTTGCTTCTTTTGTTCCTAAGGAAGTATACAAATATAGATGGAAACTAACCTTTTTTTCCTCTAAAACCAACCATATTATTCTTCCAGAAATTAACACCCACATTTTCAGCTTCTTCTTCCTCTAAGTGGGATTCAGGAACTGATAATTCCTTAGCACTCCTTCTCTGTGATTCCCTAACAGCAGCAAAATGACAGCCACGACTGCAGCCCCTCAAGCACTGTCACGTTGCCCTGCAGAAGACTTGGACACCTCCTGGGGTAGCACTGTGCCGAGCTTCCCAGAATTGCATTTAAAAATAATAATCAGTAATTTAATTTATAGTGAAAGAAAGCACACTTGCCTTAAATGGCAGCGGTGCTGGCATGTCTGCGGAGCTCCAGGAGGGAGCTGGTCCTTCCTGAGCCATGCCCAGGGTGTGAGCTCCGTTGTAGAGATGGAGGAGCCACAGAGCCATGACGGTGGCTCTCTCATCCTCTCAGAATAACAGGCTTTTCAGCAGCCAAATGCCAAAGTACAGAAGGCAGACAGATTAGTCTGTGTGCATTGGTGCAGCTGAGCAAATTATCTGGTAAAAGGCACAGGGCTGAGCCACAAAATGAGGCTTCGGTAGGGAACTGCTACATCCTACTGGAACAGCCCTAAGTGGGAAGAGATTAGAAATCAAAGGGGGCTGGGGGGTGGCTGGGTGAAGTGGGTGGCGTTCTTTTTTTCTTAGAGCTTTAAACAAGACTTATTTCAAATGATCTGCTAAATTTTACATTTCAAATTTTCCTACATTTTGCACATGCTTGTTTGCACTATATCATCTGTTTCTCCTGCTCTTTTTGTGACTCTTCCTTTCAAACAGCAATTAGTAAGACTTTCTATTGCAAAGGAAATCTTGGCTAAATATAGTAACATAGAGGAGGTTGTTTAAGAGCTGCTAGGTATTCCACAGCTCTCTGGTATTCCTTGGATGTTTATTTTAACCAAGACTCTTTTTTTTCTTTTAAGAAAAACACCATTTTTCAAGAGGAAAGTTCACCAAAGAAACACAGCAACTGCTGCAATACCCGAACAATTTTTCTCTGTTACATAAGGAATTGCAAAGCCATCAGTATCCCCTGTGGGGATATACCCTTCCTACTGCCTGCAAATGGAGAAGACTGGCTGTAGTCCGCCTCTGCTCCTGAAAGCAGGGGCTGCACAGCCTAAGTCAGTGAACAAATTCAGGCATGCAGGTGGCCTCCTCCTTGTCCTTGGTCCCACCAGTCAGTGGGAAAGCTCATGTGCGTACCAGCAGCAGGCAAGCGAGGCTGCCATGGCCACACATCCCCCCTTGGTGGCTGCAGGAAGCATGGGGAAAGCAGGGGGGCCGAGCAGGAGTGGACAGGCAGAGACAAGGAGACGAGAGACCAAGGGGTGGTCAAAGTGGGGTGGCAGCAGAGCAGGGACAGGCTAAGTATTTCTGAAATCACTTTTTTCCTAGATCTGTTCCTGTCGGATGCTGTGGAGGTGATACTGATTGACAGGCTGATAGAGGGACATCCGAGCTCTCACTGCAGCCTCAGTTACCCTTCCTGAGCTGGGGTAGCCCTCTGCGTGGGAGCTGTGCCCTGGCACCAGCAGGACAGCACTGGGCAGGAAGAGTAGCAGTGAGCGCAGGACAGGGTTTTGCTTTCACCAGTTCCCCTGTAGCTGCAGAAAGGAAATATCTTCACAAGACATTGTCCTGGGGCACAGTCTTGAGCAACAGCCACCTGGATGTAACTAGCTACAGCCCTTCCGTGCCAAACCACCTGCCTAGGGCAAAACCACAGGCACCTGAAATGCTAGGGCCATGGTCACCTCCCATGGCTGCCTTCCTGTCGCAGGGCCAGGGCAGGCAGCTGTGTGCCCTGGTCGGGGGGAAGGCCCCCTCCCCTCACTCCCTGTCAAACCATCCCACAGCATCACTCACACCTCTGGGTCTCTTCTGTCTGTCTGTCTCTCCCTCCCTCCAGGGAAAGTCTCTGACCAGCAAGCGCCTCACAGGCCTGATGCAGTCCTCCTGATGGCTTCAGCCTACCACCCTGCGGGAGAGAAACCTGGGACCGCTGCCGAGGATGGGGCATTTCGGGAAGAGC
>NW_010404396.1:0-6456 GCF_000710305.1 Buceros rhinoceros silvestris | reverse complement strand
TTTTGGCAATAGCGGATCTCCGCGGGTGAGAGCCTGAGTGAGCACGAGCAGAGAGCCATGCACCAGGGAAGCACCTCTCTTGCCAGTTTACATCGACACTTTCCTACCTTCACAGCTGTGTAAGGATGCTGAGCTCTGTGCAAGCACTTTGTTTCCGACCAAGGTTTGGAGGAGCACACTTCACCATACACAGAAGTTAGACAAAGCAAGGGCTTGCTGTCTTTTTGTGTAAGGAAATGGACCCAATCGCAGCTTGGAGAAAGAAGAGCTGAGAGAAATCAGTATTTTTCCTTCATCTCTTCTCTCCCTGGCACAAACATGGCTGGAAGAGATGGCGATGTGATCTCACTTGCTCGCTTTCTTGTGGCCATCTGGATCCAATAAAATACCTGCTGGAAGCTGCTTCTTCTCACAAAAATCTCAAAGACATTTCTCCTGCAGATTCTTTGACTTTAACTTTGTTTTTCTTTCCCATTTCTCTCCTCCTTTAAAGCAATGAAAGGAAAAAGGCACTATTTAAGTTCATCACTTGCTGTCCTTCCAATAGCATGTAGCATGTCCAGAGATGACTGCCAGATCCTCAGCTGAAGTCAGGAGAGAGTGAGTGGTTTTCATCAGCTGAGGATCTGCCCTGTTGAGTGAGACTCTGATCTTGGTGCAAATCCCCTGATGTCGGCAGAATTGCTCTGCATGTGCGAGTAGTGCAAGTATGATCAGTCTCTGCCTAATGCTGAAAAAGTCATGGTTTAGATGTGTAACGCACAGACAAACACGCACACACACACCTGCAGTATTTAAAAGTGAATTGTTTTATATTGTATTTGGTTTTCTATTTATTTAAGGTTTTGCATACTTACTCAATGACGGGTGTTCAAGCTTTACTCCAAGTAGATAGAACTGCGGACTCCTGACTCCAGTCACAAGAGGGCCAAAATCTGCTCACATGTATGCAAGGAAAGGCCTGATGTGGGCAGGTGCCAAAGTAAGTCTACAGTGAGAGGGAACTGCTGGAGATGGGACCATGGCAGAAGCAGGGTGTGAATGGGCAGGGTGCTGGGGCCAGGTAACCCTTTCTAAGCAGCAGCACTCCCAGCTGTGATGTCGTGTTCAGATAACTGACCCCACTGAGAAGCACCATTGTAAGAGCGAAATTGAGCCACTGGAGGAAATGAGCTTCCACTAAAACTCGTCTGACCTATAGCCCGTTAATACAACTGCAAGAGCTGACCCAAGAGCTTGTTTCAAACTGTTTGGAGGTTAGGAAGAGGACAGAACTGAAGTGACTTTAATCGAAAAACCCACACGTAGTAGTAGCTGCAGATAGGAAAATGGACTGCATTCACATACAATATATTGCTTATATATGAAAATTTCAAGATTCAGTTGACTTAATGCCACAAAACCTCCTATATTTTGCAAGCAGTTCAGATTTGAAGCATATGTGAAAAGACATGTCTTGGTCTTCTTCGCTTACTTATGCCAAGGCTTCTTGTGCAGGTGGTAGAAATTGCTATATGGCTACAAGTCTGCATTCCTACCTAGGCAAAACCATCTAGCTAAGTAGACAGCTGGCTATCAACAAAATTCAGTTCTGAGACAAGTATTATTGTAGTATCTATGGTCTACATATGCGCAAAATCAGGCCAGCATAGTTTCTGTCAGAAAAAGGACCTTCCTTCTTTACCCATGATATTTCTAATTTGGATACCACTTTTTTTTTCCCCAGAAAAATCCTATGATCAGTTTTACGTAAGGTCCATGGGACACTCTACACCTGCATGAGTGTACAGTAGAATACAGAATATGATACTTGTTCTTGACATGCCTGTTCCCCAAAACAGCCTCCTGTCTGAGGCCTTCAGACCAAATCCATCCTACACATCCACGACACAAAGCGAGTTCCATGACTGCAGAACCATAATGGATGTGCCTGTACATTCATGTGTTGTCCTGCCTCTGAAGGGGATATTTGGTCCCCTCCAAATTGTCACTTAGCTGTCCCTAAGCAAGACCCATTTGTCCCCTGTTGCCCACCCAGCCAGAGGGTCCCCTCAGCTAAAAGTGGGTCTTCGTATAACAGACGAGGTTGTCCATTCATGCGCAGTCATAGGTGTCTCCTGACGTTGTCCTTAGGAACATGCAAAGCTGGGTCTTCTCAGAACCCTGTTGTTGCTGGTTTTATCTGTGCCACACCTGCCATTGCCATGTGTCACTGGAGCTCTGTAATCCACTAGCTGCTCGCACACCAAGCTACTCTACTGCCAGGGCTGCCCAGCCTCTAGGCTGAGGCATTTCCCACGGGAGGTCTGTCCTGTGAACCCCCAGACTGGTCTGCGGAGCATTCCTGGGTGGAATGTATGCATGAAGCATGAAGCTCTGATGTGTAGCAAGGAGTAGAGATGACAGGGTGTTACCAGGGGGGTTCTGCTTTGAAGTGAGTTCCTGACGCTGCATGGGTCTTCTCCTGGGAGAAGGATGGGGTAGCTCCATGGAGGTACTCCTCAGTGTCTGGCAGCATGGGGGCACACATGGACAGGACAGCAGGATGACAGTGGGAGCACAAGACAGGCGGAATTTGGGTTATGGGTTGTGCAGGGAGCACTAATGCCGATCTTAACCTTGGAGATTGCTGCTGCCTCGTGAGCAAAACGCCCTGTTCTCTCTTTCCTGCTCCATTCCTGCAGGACGGTCGTGTTGGCTGCCGCAGTGTTTTGCCTGTGGGGAATATGCTGTGTTTGAACAGTTGAGTGCATGGAGGGAATTTTTACAGGCACAGAGAGCATGCATATGGGCATACATCAGGGGGTCTGGATGCTGAACAGCTTGCCATTTAAATGCACACTCGTGCAAGCTAATCTGCTCCGTAATGGCTAGACAGAGCGGACAGAGCTGCATATTCTCTGGAGAGAATAAAGCTCTGCTCCTCATTTCCTGACTGAATTTCCCTAAAACAAACATGAAGTAGACAAGGCCTCCTCCTGGGAACATGTAAGAACTGCTCTTCATGTGTCTTTTTATTTCACATATGATGATACTAACATGTAAATACTTCCACATGAGCCGCATCCTTGAATTATTGCTTTTTAATGGCATTCCTTATTCCAAGTGATGCCATTCTTGTACACTCACCAGTATTCCATAGAGTGCTGCAAGCAGTAATTTGCTGCTCTATAAGCATCCCTTGTCTTCCAACTACCTCATCGTCCTGAAGATGAGTTAGGAAATCAGCTTTCCACCTCTATTTATGTTCCAAATGTGATTGTTTCAAGGAAAGGCAGTCTGGAAAGCGTTTATGCTGTCCATGCTGTGCACGCTAGCTACAAAGCTTCCCATACTTGCAGGGCTATGGCTGTGAAATATGGCTGTACACTGTTATTTGGATAATAGAGTATCCAGAGCATTCGTGGCTATTGTGGCGAAACAGCACCAGGACAAGCACTAGAAAGGTTTGACGAGCCTGTGCAGACACCGTTAGGCTAAAGCAAACGGATTAATGTACTCTCAGTATAACTCAGCGCTAGGATCCCATAGAGTACTGTAATAAAATGGTAGCAGGGCAGCCATAAAAAGTGGCAGTAAGCTGACATAATAATACCAGGATAAATGTAGCAATAAGGTAACACAGGCTGCTGCAGTAAAGTAGCATTTTGATAATGCAGCAATAAGACACAACAGGACGCTGCAGTAAATTACTTGGGGGAATAAGTCAGAAATAACGGTGTGCGCGGACAAACGGTGGTACATTTGTACCCAGTACTGCAGCAATAAAGATAACACAGAGTGTCCTAGTAATAAGTTACTACAGTAACAACAACACGACGCACTGTAAAGTTATATCAGGATGCTTTCATGCTGCAGTCAAACCCTACAACAGGTGGTAGCAAGACAACGAAGACAAAATACGCCCCATTTTGCACTGCAAAACATAAGTTAGTTTTCTGCATGGCAACCCAAATTCTGGAGTGATTTCAGCAATACCAAAACTATCACTCCATGCTGTCAAGGAAGCTTGAGTCAAGAGCATTTGCCCATCCAGTCTATTATTTTGGTCTGAAAATACAATATTGACTCATTTTCTCTTCAGCCAAATTGCCACAGACTGTGGTGAAGTTCTTTGCTTAGTCCTTACTCAGGTGAAACCCCGGTGGTTCGGGTGAGTCCTTTGCCTTGGAAAGTATTTGGCTGTCTCATCTTCTGGCATGGGTGATGCTTTTCGCCTACAGTTACTTCTGTTTCAGGGTGGGGGAAGGGTAACCCAGAACATCTGACTGTACTCGTCTGTTTCCCGAAATGCAGAAATAAATTGAGCATCCTGGACAAGTTGAAGCAATAAGAACCAAATCTGTTCTGTCTGTCATGCACACATGTGCACATGAATAATCAATCCTGCTGGAATCCGTGTGAGTCCTGGGAGCATCCATGGGCAGGACTTGGCCTAACCCTCTTCTCGGTGTCTCCAGCTGAGTGACTGAAGCAGAGTGTCTTCTCAAGTTTTTTTTGTATTACTGCCTTTCCTGCTTTTCCATATTTTTATTTCTTTTAAATTTAACATCACCTCTGTATTAAATGTTATTAGAGAAAAAATCACTTTGACCTAAGACAATATGCAACACAGTGGGCAAAGAATAGGTGTATCCTTTTGCCATCTTTGGACCCTTTGGTGGAGGGTAAAGCATTCCAGAAAATAACCAGCAACTATTGTTATAGTCAATAATCATCAGGCATAAGGCTTTAGTCAAAGCATCTATGTCAACAGCAAGGCTTGAATGGAGTGCGTGTGCTCGATAACAAGATGGTCTCTTGGGAAGAGCATGTCAATAAGACACCACTGCAGACTCCTGACTAGCAGGAACAGCTCACAGCTGGCTCTGGCTCCTTCAACCAATCCCAACAGATCGGAATTTTCTGCCACATCTTTCTGACCCTCAGCACAACAGCGTTGCTAACCCTTTATGTGGCTTCCTCTGTCTCTTAACTGCCTGTGCTCAGTTCAAGTTTTGAGCAGTGCTCTGATATGCCTTGGCTTGGCTCTTGACTTAAACTCTTGGGCTTGCTCGTATTGTGGTTTAATGATTAAGCAGGATTATTAAAGCAGAGCTCACAGTAGGGTAGGATAGGCTAGGTTATCATGATTCCGTCATTTAAGCTGTGAGCAATTTTGCAGCTTCTCAACACTGTTTATAACCTGAGATGGAGAACAAGCAAGGCAGCTGCTCAGCAGAACAGTTTGCTGGTGAACAATACACTATCTTCATGCCCATACGTACTTTGAACTTACTGGTGAGGAGAAATGCTTTGTAGTGAGAAAAGTAATCTCACGGCAGGAGAGAGTCAGACCTGATCAACTTTTTCATGTGATACAGATTTTGCTTTGCCAGCCCCTAGCATCTGCAAAGCTCGCAGCTAAGAGCCAGCAACCTCCTAATCCTGCTGCTAAGCATTTGGAAACAAGCTTTTCACAGGCTGTCTTTACACAGCAATGCTATTACTTGAAGACTTTTAATGTGAATTTATGGCTATTGCCGTAAGTGTCAGTGTCGTTGCTCTCTCACATTTGCAACAGGAAACTGCAGATTCACCCCACTCAGAGGGTGGATATTAGAGGGCAGAATTCAGAGAGCAATTTTCAGGCTTGGAGCTCAAATGAGTTGCCCAGGAAGGAGTCTAAGGCTGTTTGAGATGGTCAAAAGCACCCAGGTCATCCCCATGGGGTTGACAGCAATGACACTGGGTTTACCAGTACATTCCTGTCTGGGGACCCACAAGATACCCTGAAACATCTCATGTGGCAGAGGACAAAATATTGTCTGTCAGCAGAGATACTAAACTGAGCTCTCGCTCATCTTCGGGAACTTAAACCATGCTATCCTTCATAAATAGTAGGCAAGAGCCAGCCCTGAGCAGCACCTTCTATGGGTGAAGTAGGAGAGAAACTGGGATTTCAGGAGTCGTCATTCCCCTTTGGATACTCGTCAAGATTTGTCACATCCATCCATGCGAAGTGAAGATTATTCCTGCATGCTGCAGAGTTTCTCACAGACCAGCATTGTGGGTGTCTGATTCTTGGCCTAGTTCAGTACGAGCACGATGCCACGTGGATTAAGGTAAAAAATTCAAAGGATGCTTCATACAATACGTTATTTTCCCTAAATTCTGAAATGCCACACTCTGCTCTTCAGAGGTCTTTTGGGGCCAAACAGGGGCAAATGAGCCACTGTGGGATTTTCCTCTACAAGGACAAAGAATCTGACGTGCTTCTTCCCGCGGTGATGTGACTGAAGGCATCCAGACCAGGGCAGCAGGCTCTCCCCAGGGCCGTGTCCCCGTGCGGGCAGAGGGCAAGCCCTGGGGACGGGGCGCGGGGGTCTGTGGAGCCTGTGGCACGAGGTGTGTGGAGGTGGGTGCTGAGCTCCCGGAGGACGCCCGTGAATGCCTGCTGCCGGGGACGTGGAGCAT
>NW_010404395.1:0-5277 GCF_000710305.1 Buceros rhinoceros silvestris | reverse complement strand
GGGGCAGTCTTCCGTTAGCCAATTTTCTAGTTCCTCCTTAAGGTAGCAGCTTTACGTCAATTAATCGTTTCTACTGGGAATTCTCACGTGCGCACACTTTGGTTTGTAAAGCTGTAATCTGTATTAATGATGAAATTGGAATTTATGAAGCCAGCACGATCCCTGCAAGGTGCCTGAGGTAAGTCTCAATTTATGCACTGAAAAAACACGTACTACTTCTCCTTTCTCTACACTCTCCCTCCCAAATGAAAATAAATCTACAACCTACTAGTAATTCCCTTAAAGTTCAACTGGTAGTTTCAGTAAATTAGCTGGTAGTACAAGGGGCACCCACGAACATGGAACTTATTAGCTCCAGCTAGAGCTAATCCATAGCATCTGCTCTCCAAACTCAATTTTGGCTTCAAAAATAGTGACATCTGAGGAGAGACTCTAAGCACCCAGGGGATATAGCCCAGGGCTTCCACCGACCACACAGTGTACACTCTGCATCCCAAAGGTAAGGCAAGGAGAAGTTTCTCTGTGACATCTCTGCCGCTTTTCATGGCTTTGTCCAGCAACAACAGAGTGAAATCAAATCATTTTAAGGTGCCGTTCTGGTTACCCAACACCCTTCAGAACAGCAAACCACCAGAAGGCACCTACAAATCCCACTAAAGCAAAACATTTCACCATTTCTACAAGAGGTGGTAAATACCAAAGATACTTCTTAGGGAAGAGGATACCTGAAACATAACTAAGAGAGAAAAACGTGCAAGGGATTCCTTCCAGGATCTCGGCACCCAACAATGTGTCTGTGACTGGTCTAACTCTGTCCTCCAAGGTTTAGGTTTCTCACTCTATTATTATAAAGCTCTTTTTGCTAAATCAGCAGGGTTTAACCCTGTGACAAGGTACGAGCAAAGTGCACACCACCTTTGGAAGACAACGTGACCCAGCCTGGACGAACGCTCACTTTCAGTTTCTTTCAACCAGCTAATTCCTCAAGCTGAAACTTCCACGCTTGTCTCTGTGCCCCAAGACAGACATCCCCCTTTCCGCGTGGGAGCCAAAAAGGTGATCTTTCAGCAGAAACGCTTAAGCAGTTTCACAGAATGAGACTAAGGCTGCGGAAGCTGTTCTGCGAACCCAAGCTCTTTCTGAACATCTATCTCCACCCTGGGGTTTTAGAGTAGAAAACAGATGATTATCAGGGGGACGATGAGGCTAGAGTCAGAGAGCTGTGACTCACCCCCATGGCAAGCCATCTACATTTGGTGCACTCTCCAACATCAAACTCCTGATGCAACTTGGAGAGGAGCCAGTGTCAGCCCAGCTCTTCTGAAAGCCTAATAAATACACATTTATTTGTATCCATAAACACATGTGTACTAGAGCGTACTCTTCGCCGGGTGAAACACTAGCTGGCTGGCTGGGCCCAGCAAGTGGTGGTGAATGGACTTCAATTCAATTGGTGGCTGGTCACAGTTGGTGTTCCCCAGGGCTCAGTGCTGGAACCTGTTCTCTTTATCAGTATCTTTATCAATGATCTGGATGAGGATATCAAGTGCAGATGACACCAAGCTGGGCAGGAATGATGATCTGCTTGAGGGTAGGGAGTCTCTACAGAGGGGTCTGGACAGGCTAAATCAATGGGCTGAGGCCAGTTGTACAAGGTTCAACAAGGCCAAGTACCAGGTCCTGCACTTGGGTCACAACAACCACGCACAGCGCTAGAGGCTTGGGGAAGAGTGGCTGGAAACTGCTGGTGGAAGAGGACCTGGGGGTGTGGATCAACAGTGGCTGAGGATGAGCCAGCAGTGTGCCCAGGTGGCCAAGAATGCCAACAGCATCCTGACTTGTACCAGCAATAGTGTGGCCAGCAGGAGCAGGGCAGGGATACTCCACTTGTACTCAGAACTGGTGAGGCCACACCTCAAATACGGTGTTTACATTTTGGGCCCCTCACTCCAAGACGGAACACTGAGGGTCTGGAGCACAGGTGTGCTGAGGACCTGGGTGGGCTTTAGCCTGGAGAAAAGGAGGCTCAGGGGAGACCTCACTCTTGACAACTCCCTGACAGGAGGGTGGAGCGAGGGTCAGGGTCGGTCTCTTCTTCCAAGTAACAAGCGACAGGACAAGAGGAAATGGCCTCAAGCTGTGCCAGGGGAGGTTTAGGATGAATATTAGAAAAGAAAAAGAGAAGCCTGAAGAGAGGCCAGCATTGTCCCCAGGTAGCCAAGAAGGCCAATGGCATCCTGGCTTGTCCCAGCATCGGTGTGGCCAGCAGGAGCAGGGCAGGGATACTCCACTTGTACTCAGAACTGGTGAGGCCACACCTCAAATACGGTGTTTACATTTTGGGCCCCTCACTCCAAGACGGAACACTGAGGGTCTGGAGCACAGGTGTGCTGAGGACCTGGGTGGGCTTTAGCCTGGAGAAAAGGAGGCTCAGGGGAGACCTCACTCTTGACAACTCCCTGACAGGAGGGTGGAGCGAGGGTCAGGGTCGGTCTCTTCTTCCAAGTAACAAGCGACAGGACAAGAGGAAATGGCCTCAAGCTGTGCCAGGGGAGGTTTAGGATGAATATTAGAAAAGAAAAAGAGAAGAAAGAAAATAAAAATTTCTCTACAGAGACAGTTCTCCAGGCCTGGCCCAGGCTGCCCAGGGCAGTGGTGCAGTCCCCATCCCTGGAGGGGTTTAACAGGCGGGTTGATGTGGCACTAAGGGACAGGGGTTAGTAGTGACCTGGGAGTGCTGGGGGAATGATTGGACTTGATCTTAAAGGTCTTTTTCAGCCAAAATGATTCTGGGATTTTAGTGCATTCCACACATCTTTTAATAGTCTCCCAAATCTCATGTTCCCACATGGAGGGTGTACCTTCTCTGAAAGCCACCACGAGTGACGACAGCCCAAAATTAGCCTTGCTGGGATGAAAGAAGCCTGACAAGGAAGCTCTGTATGAGCTCTCTGCATTTCTCACCAGCTCTGCTTAGACACACGTGCTGTTAGCATCCGGGATATTCTGTAACTCCTCGGACTGTGCAGAGCTGAGCCAGATGGTGCTACTTGCTCAGCAAATGGCATAACGGGGATTCTGGACAAGCAAGAGTACCTGAGTAGTTTAAAGAGTGTTGCTATTTAGATGTTCATAAGGACAAATCATTGAGATAACACACAAATGCACACATTTTGTCCAAAATTAGAATGCTATTGATCTCCCTACAGACAAACTATTTTCAAAGTAGTATTTCACTTTTATTCAGGTACAAAATAAAACAAATGAAACGTCTGTGATACACTCAATGTATCAAACTCACTTCCTCTCATCTGGAAACCTAACTTCCCAATGCTGAACACTAATTTGAAATCGCAAGTCGGCTTCTGTGCTGGAGGAACAGTCCTTCCTCCAGCTACTGAGGTCGTTATGAGTCAAGGTTCTTCCACGCTATTGGTGGCAAACTCATTCAGAAACGATTAACAAAGCAGGACAAACACACATCAGAAAAGAAAAGGCCTTGTGGTTAGTGGCCCACACTACCACACAAGGTGAGAGCAAAATGTCTTTGTACTCTTTTTTTTTTTTTTTTCTCAGGCATCAGCATTACAGTCTGCATTACCCCCTTGGAAAACGGTGAAATATGAGCATCTCTTACAGCTCCACAGAGACACAAGCAGCTGAACAAAGATCAAGGCGCCTCGGCAGGCATTTCAGCTAGAAGTCTGTCAAAGGCAGAGACCGCCGAGCAGTGACATTTTGAGGAAAGGCAGAAGAACTGCACCAGCCAGAGCAAAAATTGTAACACCAAGATCCTGGCTTTACGAAAGGAGTTTGACAGAAGCTCCAGGCAATGTGCGTCAAGAGCAAGCTTCCCCGTGCAGCTTTCCACTTGATACCTTCAGCAGCGTTAGGCTTAATTTGTTAATTTGAAACTGATTTTCTAAAAATGTAATTTTTTCCATGACAATCATGTCTTTCCAGAGCCTTACCAAAGCTCTGAACAGCTGCAAGTAGCTATGGAAGAGCCAAATAAAAACACTTATGCAAAAAGCTGAGCCCAGCACTTATCCAAAAGCAGGCACAGCATACCTCAAAGCGAATCCTATCAAGTGGTCTTGACACAGGATGCCAGTCCGCTAGCAGGAGGCAGTAAGTCACTCTGCAGGGCAAGACTTGTTTGCACTCAGCAAACAAGACCATCCAAACTTCACACTGGTGAGCAACAGAAAGTGCCACCCATCTTTGTTGATAGTTCCTGTGGTGTTAGTACCTGCCCCACAGAAGATCAAAGGGAACAGATCCCCTCTATTCACATCACTTCCTTTTCACCCATCAAAGAGCTCCCATTTACAGGAATAAATAGTTCTACAAACAGAAAGACAAGGAATAAAAATAAAGTGTTAAAAAAAAATAATCAGAAACCAAGAGAAAACTGAGTCTCTAACTGGGAAGATAAGATGCTTCTGGCCCTTCACTCTTCCTCAGAAATTCACAGCTCCTCATTTCCTCAAAAGTCTGGAGCAGGAAAGCAGAAGTGGCTTCCACACAGAGCTGCTGCCCCGAAGGAAGAAACGCTACCTACAAGTTTCCATTTCCCAACTTCTTCCCACTCAAACGGCCAAAGAGCAGGTCTGCAGTCTGCCTTCTCTGCTCGCTCTACTGGCTCCTGACACTTCTCAGGCAAACAACATTCCTGTTCAGCCTTGGAAACGTACATCTTCTCCTGCCATGAAGTTTGTGCTGTCAAACTTCAAGACACCAGACTCCTAGTACAGAGAAAGGCAGTGCTGAGGACACAGGGACACTCAGGACAGATCCTGCTGCTGGCAAACGGAATGGGAGAGGTAGAGCCGCCTCTCAGCGCGCAGACCTCACTGCCCACACGACACACAGTGGCTTCTGCCCAGACAGCCACAGAGCTCCTGTCAGTAAGTTCACTTCAGGCATTGTTCTCCTACACAACAGGAAGATCCTACATCCAACATCCTATGCCCAGAGATTTGCCCTGGATTTCAAGGCAACTAAAGCTTTTGTCTACGCTACAGTTTGGGGAAGAGTCGCACTGGTCTCAGGCTACAGCAGGAACTACTGCAGCCACTACAACGATTAACGTACTGCAGTCAGGCTCTTTAGTAAGACCGTTTTTTTCACAGCGCGGCAAAGCAGCTGTGGTTGCACAGGGCCACAGCTGCACGGAAGCACACAGGGCTCCTTCTCATTCAGGACTCCATCAGATAGGGTACAGGTAAGACAGTCAAGTCAAGACACCACCTGCACTCTGAAACTCTCAGAAAC
>NW_010404394.1:0-2675 GCF_000710305.1 Buceros rhinoceros silvestris | reverse complement strand
AGTCTTTTTTTTTCCCCTCTGCTTAAAATCAACTGCCCACGCTGCCCTCCCTCTCCTGGCGTGAGAAGAATTCTGCTCCTCGCCGGGACAGCAGAGCTGCAAGGTCTCCGACTCTTATCTCGTCGTTGGCTGCTTGCCCAGGATTTTGACCTTGAAAAAGAACAGTTTGTGTAAACCTTCACTTCTTCCTTTTTTCTCGGTTTGTGCATATGTATAAAGTAGTTTTATTGTTTATCAAAAGTTTGTTTCAGTTCCGAATGCAGACCAAGGTGTGAATTTATTCCTTCCCCTTTAAAACCTTTCTGTCTCTGGCAAGACAGAAGGAATCGTTAAGGATTCGAGGAGTTATTAAAGTTATTATTACCTCGGTCCCTCGACCCTTAACACTACCCCACCAGCGGCATTAGGAGGGCTCCACCATCCTTTATTCTGTAAAAATAAATTCCTCTTGCCCTGAAACAGTCTCTTGGTGCTGCTTTCTCCCCCTTCCAAAGGTATCCTGAGAGAGGTTGTGGTTTTGCATCTCCTTATCTGAGGAGCTACACAAGCCCAGACATTGTTTGGGGTAACTGGGCAGAAGAACAGGAGTCATGGCTAGGAAGGGAGGCCATGAGAAACAGGGGCCGGGGACGGTGGTGACAGCAGAGACCGTGAGAGGAGGGAGGCTGCTCTCTCTGATGATCACATTCTCCATTTAAGCAAGCACGCCAAGCAGCCCCAGATCCCTGCCAGTTTAGCAAAGATCTTAAAACTCCCACCTGCGGTCTGTTCTTTGGGGTTGTAAAGCAAAAGGCTGTCCTCACCTCCTGTCCCCAGAAGCCAAAGTGTCTGAGCTCTGGGCTGCTCTCATTTTTGGCAATCTCCAGCGCAGCCAGTGTTGCCCCAGTTAGTATTCCTCAGTATTTACCCCATCAGAGGATTCCTAGCCCCTGCTCTGTTCTAGTTCTCACTGCTTTATCTCGTTTCCTCTGTCTTTGCTGCGAGGGTGCTGGGGGCTTGCCTTCTTCCTGGCAGACCTGAGCTGGAACACATCCTTGAAAGGCTGTAGCATGCTGCCTCGGAGGTGGTGGCCATTCCACCTCATGTCACTGCTGGCATTACTCACGTAGGAAGGTGTAAAACCACATCAGAGTGCTGTGCTGGTGTACAGACATGACTTTTGATGGGGCAGAGTTGAATCCCTTAAAATCTGGATGGTCTCCGAGGAAGAGTATGTGACCAGCCTGATCTCCGTCTCCGGAAACTTGCAGAGACTGGCAGAAGTCATCTCCCAGAAGCACAAGCTCTGTCTGGGCTTGAGGCACAGGGCAATTTCTGTGGCCAGACAAGCCTGTATTTTCACTGCCGAGGGTGGCAGCACATGGAACAGGGAGGTGGCTTTGGCTGTGTGAGCTGTATCCCCTTGGGGCAGATAAAATGGATCCAGAGCAATGTATGTTCTGCTCACCATTTTGCTGTGAAGATGAGTTAAAGTTGCTCCTGTTTGCTCCTTTTGGCCAGTACACCCTGCTTTGGCTCTCAAGAAAAGCTCCTCAGCTCGGGGCTCTGCAGTTGTCTCCACCTCTCAGTTTCGACCAGGCTGGGGTCTTGGAGAGAGAGCCTGGATATGAGGATACCAACAGCCTTTAGTTCCTTGATAAGACAGTCTTCATCTGGCAAATCCTGCTGTTTATCCCAAGCTTGGAAAATTCTTGAGTTTGAGGATTACTGGGGGAGACAGAAGTGAAGAGGCACATGATGTGTAACAGTGACAATGACTTTCCTGTTTATTCTGAAGACACTGAAAGCTGTCTCTGAAAAACTCTGAGGAACCTACTAAGAGTTTCAGAGTCACGAACTTGGGTCTGCGAGTAGACGGCATCAGAAACCTCATGTGAAGGAGATAATCAAGCACAGCCTGTTCCTGGAACCTCCTGGTCCAACTGCACGAGCCCTTTAGGGCCGAGCGAAAGTGCAAGCGGGTTGTTAAGGGCGTTGCCCAAATGGCTCTTGAACACTGACAGGCCTGTGGCCCTTCTGCCCTGCTCTGGAGAGACAGCAGCTACAGCTCCTGCCTGCGTGTGTGGGGTCAGGCTCCACTGCTGGTGCTTTTGAGGACCACCAAGGCAACAGCTGGCCCGGAGCAGCAGTTACCAGAAGCATGGCAGATTTGGTAAGCGGAGAGCGACCGGCACCGCGGGCCAGTGGCAGCGGGAGGGGATGGGGCTGGAGCCAAGCCCCCCTTCAGGCTTCTCCCTGCCAGCGGGGGCATGACCCAGCAGGGTGGGAGTCTCTCACGCGGGGCCGGCCACTGACCACCCAGCTCCTCCCGGCAAATGCATTTTTTTTTGCATTGCACAGGGAAAGGCAGCCGGTGGGGCAGGTGTCACCCAGCCACAGGCAGTCCACGGTGACGGGTCTCACCATGCTTCCCCTCACAGGAGACCTCTGCCAGGTGTCACCCGAGGGGATGAGACACACAGTCATGGGCATGTGTGGCAGGTGACCAAGCTGGAGCAACACACAAATGTAAGAGACAAAACCAAGAGAGGATATTGAATTTTTTCTCCTGGTGCCATGTGCCCGCGGGGCTGGAAGGCCCACTGTAATGTCACCGGGTGGTGGAGGCTGATGCCACAGGACGGTGGGTGGACTGTGACCTCACGTCCCTGGCTGCTTAGCATCGGGTGCCAGCA
>NW_010404393.1:60847-65013 GCF_000710305.1 Buceros rhinoceros silvestris | reverse complement strand
AGAGGGGGCGAAGAGGGGAGGGCAGGGGGGAGCTTTGCAATGGAAATAGCAAGTGATTCTTATTCTAATGAACATAATGCTGTCACAAGTTTAAAGTTCAAATCTGAGGTACGAAGGTTGCGGGGGAAAAAAGAGACTGTAAAATATAAATATGACAGCATATGTGTTCACTGCCTTCACAGTGTTTGAAACAGGAGACATATGAAAAGTGTATTTTTCTAATGAGCTTTAAAATATTTTTCAGTCTTTATCAGGCAGAAGTTCCTCAATACTTGTTTTTTTGTTGTGATTTTTTTTTCTCTCACATTCTTCCCAATTGAAACAAGGCGTATTTCTCAGAGCAAGTTGTGTGCTCCTTGGTCCTTCAGCATTGAAAAATGTACTGTCGCAACTGGCACTCATTAAAGCCTTTGTTGGTAGCTGCAGCCAAGAGTCAAAAGGCTGAATGGACCACAGGAATTTAAACTCCTGGAAGAGGCTTGCCCTGACCAGCATTTAGAAACACCAAGTAAGGATTTATTGGAGAACTTATTTCATCTCATTCCGCCTAAAGAAAAGAACGCAAAAAACCAAAAAAACTCACCACCCAAGAAAAAGAAAGATTCCCATTACTGGGTATCTGACAGCTTTCATTGATACCTAGCTTATTTCAGAAGTGCTTTAAAAATAAACCCAGACCCTTTTCTAGAAACTGCTAAATGTAAAACAAACAAAAAAGTAATTAGAAAATGTATAAATCAATGGTAGGTTAACTTGCCCTCAAAGATAGCCAGCGTATTTTTTATGACGAGAGCAGTATGAATGCAATTTAGATAGTCAGTGAACCATAGTAACTGCAGATTTGCTGAGGCTGATAGCTTTTCATGTCTGGTCAGTATCTCTGTCTCAAGGCAAGAGTTGCACTAGATCCTTACTATCAGCTGCAGTAGAAAGAGTCAGCTACGTAGAAAAGGATAGTGAGCTAAAACTTTAGCAAAGCTGTAAAAATACAGTTATTCTCACTCTGAAGCCTTGTATTAGTAGGAAGCTCACATGTTCATACTAGTTTCTCTGGGTGCACCGCCTGGTTGGAAACGGTGTGGTGGTGTCTCGTGGCGTTCAAGAATTCTGTGTTGGTCTCATCCTCAATGGCCCAGCGACCCCCATCCAGGTACAGAAGAAGACAACATGCATGTGGCAAGCCACTGCTCAGAAGCAATACTGGCTGTATCAGAAATCAAGAAAATCCCTTCTGCTGGTTTGGTGCAGTTTGTGTGAGTTGTACAGAAGATGTTCACAGCCATCAGGAACGCACACCACTGCCATGCACTTGCTTGCTGTGGAGTCCTGCCATGCTGAAATTCCTTAGCTAGCAGCAACATTAATAAGACTTACAGATTTAAGAAAGAAGAAGTTATGTTTTCCAATGTGGCACATGATTGCAGCTCACTTTACTGTATGTGAAAAACAGAATATAATTTAAACTACTTTCAAAAAATGAAAAACATGCCTGGGCAGTATTTAGTTAAGCCTTATCTGCTCAAGTAACTGGGTGGCGGGACAGACAGTAGTTAAAAGAAAGCTGGATCTCCAGGAAACCTCAACATCCTCTTTAAATTTTTGAGAAAAAGGAAAATGAACAGATCCTATGATGCTCCAACTGTTTCTAAATGTTAGGCACTATCACAGCATTAGGAGCTGGGATACATTGGTGCATGTGGGACCTACCTGATATTCAGGTAGCAGCAGCCAGGTGACGATTACCCTGCCCTTCACTGGCACAAAACACATGCTGAGTGGGGACAATGTAGCTCAATACTTCTTTCCATAATAATGTCTCCTGAGAGAGGTTTGGACTTGGGAATACAAAAGCTCAGTATCATAGTTTGTCGAACACTCAGGAAAACACTGGAAATTCTTCCTCTCTGTTTTTCAGCAAAGTTTGAATTTCCACAGGAGAAATAAAAACAGTAATTCCTGATAAATACGAAGCTTAGTAACAAAAAACTTTGAAGGTAATAAAAATAAGCAGCCTCTCTGTTTTCCATTAACAGGTGTCTGAAGCCTTACTGGATCTCTTACTGGCACAGAGAGATGCTAAATGCAGCATTTTGCCACCATCATGGGATGATTTATCTATGGAATATATTTTTTTTATGCAGCCATTATACCTCAAGCGGTAAATAAGGCTTTGTCTGTGCTCCAGAATTGTGCCACTTTAAATATACTACCGTAGTTTAAGTAATACAACCCACTGGTTGTTGCTACAACCCTGTAAAACAGCATTCCGTCATGTAGTCAGCCCTGTAGAGTGAGGGGAGCTATCTGAGGTGATTTTCTACTCCACTGCACTCTGAAGATTTTACTGGTGTTACGGTAACAGCTAAAAGAAAAAAGGCAACCAAAATGTTATGCTGGGAAAGATCTTGAATCAGAAGTCAGAAGACTACAAGCAGCTTCAGGTACAAACCACATTTTCCTGTGGCCAAGAATCATGGTAGCACATTATGGGCTGTTTTAAATATCAGTAATGATGACAACAGTGTGGCAAAAACATTTCACTGAGGCAAGAAAATAGAACTTTTCTGGCAGTAGCATCAGCAGCCTTACCAGCACAGGGTCAAATTCTTGTGCAGAATAAGACCGTTATATAAGACCTCAAATCGTTTGAGGGACATGATTTAGGGGCCCTGGCAGTGCAGGGTGAACGGTTGGACTCAATAATCTTAAAGGTCTCTTCCAACAAGATGATTCTGTGATTTTACGTTTGCTAGTTATCAGAAGTTACAGCGTTATGAATACCACTCCTGAGAACTGAATAGTGGTCTCTGCCATTGTAAAAAATTGCTAAATGTCTTGCAATACTTGGAGTATAGCATTTGTCTTCTGATTTTAAGTAGGCAGAGAAAAAAATTATTTTAATGCCTTATTTTGGAAAAAATAGATTCACTTTAGTTGCCTTTTTGCAAGGCAGAGCAATTTAGAGAACGTCTGCCTGGAAAAATTCTGTGGGTTCAGAACAGAAGTTTTTCTCCCAACAAGTCAGGCATCAACATAAGGCTCAGTACTGGTGACAGAAAGGCTTTAGATGGTTTGCCCCACACATCAAGCCCATGAGCTGATTGTCACACTGTTGGATATTTTGAAAAGGCTTCTTTTTTCCCCCTCTGTTAAATTTGCAATGGCTTTGATTTCATCCTTATGTAAGTAGAGTTTATTTAGGATATTAGTTTCTCCTCTGATCTTATTTAGGATTCTTCATTTCTATATTTGGCCCTGCTGTTGATTTGCAAGCGAGACACAAATTCTCTGTATCATAACTGACCCATCTCTAATGTGGCAAATAACATTCCCTGCCTATCTGACAGAAACATGCCAGACTTAATTAGCAAGAGACAATGTTTTCAAAAGTGACTGTTTAGAGACATCCTGTGAAAATTGAGGCTCTTGAGGACTATCAAGTTGAGCCTCTGGATACACATTCACACTTAAAAATTCACAAGTAAGTTGTTGGAAAACAGTTGGTTCTCTAAGAAGATGCATTTTAAACACACTGTATATCATAGCGAATATATTAATCACTACTTTCCTGCACATACTCTGAAACCGAACTCTTTTCCCTGTTCAATGGCAAAGACTTGAAATCCTACCTTCTTGTGATTATTGGTTGATTATTGTATTTTCTCTCACAGAGAAGGGCAAACTCTGTCAGACCTACTGAGGATTACCTGTGAAATCCAGAGGTGAAACACGCTATGGACTATGAGAAGAAAGAAGTTTTAAAACTCAAAATTCAGGCTTAGGTCTTCTCAGGATTTTACAACTCTATGAAAGCATCCTTGTGTGACTGCCAAAACCTTTCACTGTGAAAAATATGTATCATGATTTCATCACCAAACTGGAAGCAGCAGCCACTTGCATAGCACACCCAAGTGCTATACAGCTGTTTTCATGATGGATCTTTTGCCGACCTGATTTCAACTGATGTCAACTCAACACAACGCTGTAAACTTCTTTGGATGGTTAGGAAACATTCCTCTGAGGTATGCGAACAAACGTGAGCTCCAAGCACTGTGTTGGAGATTATCTTACTAATGTAACATCTCTGCAGTAGGACTGCTGTATTTTCTTCCATCAGCTGCCTGTTAGTTACAATCATATTAAACATCTCACTGGGTTTTTTTCAG
>NW_010404393.1:53416-60768 GCF_000710305.1 Buceros rhinoceros silvestris | reverse complement strand
CAGGAAGCATGATTCTTTTCTCTTGGAAGGAGATAGACAAAATTATGTGCTTATCAAAAATAAGTAATCATAAATCAAGCTATAAGTAAAAAAATGTAAGAACCGACCTGAATTCAATGTTTATTTTAGTGTAGTGAGGTACAGCAATCCGCAAGACAAACTCACTGCAAGTCTTCCATGGAATGTGAACCTGAAATTATGGAAAGCCGTTGGAACCAAAGGTGCCTTCCTCATCCCTTGAAACCCTTGCCAAACATGCTAAATATGTAGCTATATTTATCAACCCTGAAAGCTCGGTGTTGTATACCCTGGAAGGATTGTTGGATTTGTAGCACTTGCATCATCAGAAGATTCCCTTTGCACAGAGGATAATCCATCCCCTACTTGCTCCTAAGTGGGTGCCAAACTGCAGACAGCCACTACGTACGTATATTTTTGTTGGTTTAGTGTGCCTGGCCATCAGAAGCTGATGGAGCTCTAAGGACTGGAACACAGAGGAGGAAAACTCTATTTCCCAACTGTCCCAGCTAGCCTGCAATGTGGAAAGGATGAAGAAAAATAAAATAATTCAACTCCATAGAGTTAGTTGGTATTTCAAAATTGTGTTTGTGGTGGCTTTGGAAGAAGACCCCAATATTTTTAAGTTTTCATTGATGGAAACACACATGCTGGTGTGTTCCACATGTTCCAAAGTGCAGCTATTGGCCCAAGGATCCCAGCCCTCATAGATGATTGAAGAGATGTAGACTGTGGAGCATCTGTTCATTCCTGACTTGAAAGCAGTGCAGCCAGCAGGCTGCCGTGGAAGCTGTGGACAGCAAGGCCAGCAAGCCTTGCACGAGTCTGATCTGACAAGCGCGAATCTGCCAGATTTTTGCTAATCTGGACCCATGTAGTGTCATTATTCAATTTTTAAAGAACTGGCATATTCTAAGGAAAATACATTTTCACCAGCTTCTGATTTTTTACATCTTTCTATACCTCTCCATATCTCTCAAGGAAAAGGCATCAAAACTGTGGAAAGGGAGAGTGAAAAAAGGGTAGTGATAACAAAAAGGAGTTTGGGAACAGGCTGAAGAGGAACAACGATACAGAAATCTCAGTTCCTGCTGCTGGGGAGTAATAAGATTGTGCAGGGTTAAAAAAAAGGCAGGCCAGGTTAAATTTGAGGTAGGTAAAAATAGCATCAGGGTGGAGAAATAGAGATGGGGTGGAAATTATAGCAAAAGAAAAAAGGTAAATAGTGGAAAGGAAACGGTGGAAGCCAGCCTGATTTCCTTAGCTTAGCACTTGGGGTTAGTAGTAGTCTCTACCTCTACCTCATCTATTCCACACTTTTCACACTCTAGAAAAAGTAAAGCTGAGTTTTACAAAATCTGTCATTTCATGGCAATTATCCCCAGAATAAATCCATCTTGTGCTGTGAGATTATTAACAAATTTTATTTTTAATAAAAGACTATTCACAGTACAGGAGAAAGAAAAAAAGAGTGAAGAGATTTGCAGAGGTCAGCCAAAGTGTAACACCTACTATTTTTAAAGTCCTAAAAGCTTGTCTTAAAGTCTCACTGTTCTCTCAAGTATGTTTGTTGTCTTTTGTTTGGGAAGGGGGATTAAAGGGAATTGTGTATAGCAGATAGAGAGATAACATGGTAGTAAAAACTAAATATAAGCTTTACTAAAGCTCTGCGAGGTGCTGAGGTGTCAGTTCCTTTCACGTGTGTGCAGACTGATCTCTTGGGCCACTTCCAGGTTTTTTTTGTTACAGTGTGAGGTCATTTCTCCAAAACTCCTGCACACATTTACCTATGGAGAAAGGCAAGCATTTTGGTGATATGGCCGTATAATTGTTAAACAGTGTAGCCAGCGTGGTCTCCTTGTGCATTGTTCGGCACATAGGCTTCTCCTGCACCGTTCCAACTTGGCCAGAGGAACTGGGTGAAGAAATCAGGGTGTCCCTTTGCTTTTCTTTGCCTGACAGATCCTGGTGTGATAACCAAAACGTGGTTTGCATTCTTCCACCTTCACCTTTTCTGTCACAAACATAATTACTGGATGTACGACTCGCTAAGAGATTTCATATCTAAGATCTTCAAAAAGTCTGTCAAGGAGAAAGAAATAGGGACGAAAGCTGGGAAACTCAAACGTGGGTTTGGGTCAATGTGTAGTATGAATGTGACAAAACGTCACTGAGGTACAAATGCTTATGTATCTAATTGTGAAGTGCGAACACCTAATACCAAATTTATTTCATTATTATTCCCTCTCTGTCTTTCTTTTTGAGTTCAGCCTTTCTTCCTGTAACAGTATCAATTATTTTTCAATAGTGTCTTGTATCCCATTCTTTCTCATCTCTTTTTCAGTACTACCCTTTTCTCTGTTAAATCATCAAAGATATTTTTGTTCTTTTACCTATTGTGGCAGAGTCTGTAAACACAATCTTACAAAGAGAATTTCTAAGTCTAGACATTTGTGATCATTTGCACTAAAAGCTTTGAATTGCTACCTTTGATAAAGCTATTTGGTCTGATTATATTGTTTTGGAATTGCACATTCAAGAGCACCTCTCTGAAAAATAATTTTTTCAAAATGTAGTATATTACATGTCTCAAAATAGGGGAGGATTTTTTTAATACAGTGTAATCTATGTAAGCAATTGTATTTCTATCCTGAAATTCACACACCAGCAATTAAGAGTGAAATTTAAAAGTCCAATGTTAAAAAACAAACTCTTAATCTTAAAGATGTATCAAATACAAACAAAGTTAATAATAATTATTCTGGTTCTCCTCCTCTTAAATTGCTTCTGTGCTTTGAAGACTGCATGGACAGATATTGCAGGCAGTTCTTGTACTGAGCATGACAAGCATTCTGTGTGAGCGCTGAATAGCGGGTGTAAGAGCCGTTGATGGCTGTTGTAGTGTAATTTTTAAGCAGAGATTGAAAACAGTATTTCCAAATACAAATTCAGATCTCATAGACTGGAATTTAGGTGGTATTAACTATACTTTCGGAAATTCAGTGATGTCTTTAAACTGCCATAAGTAGTCAGGAAAAAGTGTATTCAAGTCATCAAACAGCAGAGGCTCAGAAGTACAGCCAGCTATGAAGTTACACGGTGTATTGATCTCAGCATTTGAGGCATGGGCAGACATTCCCTTCATAAACCTTTGCAGCTGAAGACATCGTTACCCGGGGACAGACATCACAGCAACCACCAATTCCATCAGTGGAAAGGATTATGTGAGCCTTCTTTAATCTGTTTCAGTCAAAATCAGTCAGGTTAAACAGTAACTGAAGTTGAAAAACAGTTAATCCACTATGTTTAAATTGAAGTTAATTACCAGGATTTTTTTCCAACTGCCATGTTCAATGGCAAGACATCCAGAGACATTAAATATAGATGCTGCCCACACTTACACGTTAGCAGAATATATTTCCTTACTCTCACACATCATCAGTGCAAGCCATTGAACACCCTCTGAGTCTCATAATGTCTATTGATTTTCAAAAGCACCTCCCTGAAAGAGCTGAGCACCCTCTACTGAGAGTGTCAGTGGGCCTTTAAAATGATGCTTCTGTAATGATGATTCCTTAGCCACGTTCTCAAAAATCCTTTTTTTTTTATAGGAACATACTGATTTCACTCTCTACTAAGCTGGCATCTGGTGTCCCTCTCCTTTTTCTATGTATTGATGATTTTAAAACAAGGAACAGAACTGCTTTTAATAAAAAAGCATACCTTGTTTGAAATGATAGCCACATCATTACAACATGTAACAGACACTAGTCTGTCTTGTCTCTAGTAATAAATCAGTAGCATACATGATGCCTTACGATATTTAAAGGTAACTCAGGGTGCTTTATTATAAGCTGTACAGTGGTTTAGTACTGAGCTTTATTCCAGCTAACTAATGGAAAGTCAGAGAGAAAATGAGCAAATCCTAGGTTTCCCTCTCTTTTTCCCTATGTACAGTGTACTTAATCTCTCCATTGCATCTTTGAAGGACTGTAGGAAGAAAGTACTAGCTAGATTCAGTGACAGCATTTCAGTGCAGCATTAGTGAAACTCAGAAGCAATCAGTCAGCTGAGGAGCTGGGTTGTGTTGAAATCTAGAGGTATCAGTGCCAGGAGACTGGTATCTGAATATACCTCCTGCCTGTCCTCAGGCACCAAGCAGCCATAGCTTTTGTGGATTGATGTGAAGACTGGAGGTGCTGAGCCCTTCTGATAATGCAAGCCGTTCTTACATGGAGACTCGTATCTGGATCAAGGATTCTGCCCTTGGCTAAGGTTCCTGAGTGCTACTGGAATAATGTTTGGAGGATGTAAGAATCCTAGAGGCAGATGTTGTGAGAGTTAAGCCTCTGTGTAGACCCTTTCTCAAATTTTGGTACCAGGAAAGGAACAACAAGGAAGAGAAGATGGAGGCATTATGGCCCATACCACTGACTGAAAATTATGTGCTATCCCAAGCACTAGCTGACTTCCTTGGAAACTAAATAAAGCAGGTTATGTGACCTGCTGCTGCACACAGACTGTGCTTTCATAAGCTGTGCATGGAATTCCCCAAAATTACTACTAAAATATTGACTGTTGTCTGCATTTGAAAATCCAAGTTCAAAAGAGCTGATTAGAACAAAATGTGTACGTGCATGCCTGCAGATTAACGTGCTTCAAACAGCACTTTTATGTGCTCACTATGACATGCAGGGAGAAGCAGAAAGAAGGCTGATTATTAGGATGCATACACGTCTGCATCTAAACATGTGGAGGTAACATGATACAGTCCTCCTTAACAAGTAGGGAAACTCTTAATGACCTTCCCATTTCAAAGTAGGGATGAGTCTCATTCCCAGGAGTTTTAGATCAAGAGTTCTTATTCAGGCTTCACAGAAGTTTCAAAAGACTGGATTGTGTTGGTTGCGGTATCCTAAGAGACTTTTAGTTTCATATTTCCATAATTAAAAGTACAAGTGCAGCTACATATTTACCCTTCCTTATGCTGGATTAGATTCTAGCAGTAGCATTTTGTACTACTTGTAGCTTCCTAATTTGGTGCTGGAACCCGAGTCAAAGGTCATTACTGTAGTTCAATACAAATGACATAGAGATCCTAATGTAGTTACATGCTGGAGAAAAAAAGAGGCAACATGTGGCTTCTCACTTAAGAGGGCGGTTGTAGCTTCCAGATTAAATGTCAAACATAAGAGAAAGCTTAAAGAAGTACCTGCACTTGGGAGATGCCATCAGGATCCAAAGGATGTAAACTTGCCCAGACCTGTTCAGATTCCTGATTTCGGCTCACATCCACATCTAGAAGATATATCCTGAAACCCTTAGCCAAAAAACCCCCAAAAAACAACAACAACAAAAAAAAAACCCCACCCAACAAATCTGCGTTTAGATCATGCTTGGTACAAAATTTCAACCCGCCTGTCTCTACTACAAGAATAACAGCTAATTACAAAATAGTTCTACTGTACCAGATTAGAAGCATAGCTTCAGTTTCTCTCATTTTAGACAAATTGCTGACAATAAAAGACATCGTACACAGTACTCCAGACATCATAGAATCACAGAGTGGTAGGAGTTGGAAGAGGCCTCTGGAGATCATCTAATCCAACCCCCAGAGCAGGTTGCACAGGATCACACCCAGGTGAGGTTTGAATCTCTCCAGAGAAGGAGACTCCGCAAGTGCTCTGGGCAGCCTTCTTCAGTGCTCTGTCACTCTCAAAGTAAAGCAGCTTCTCCTTATGCTTAGGTGGAACTTCCCCTGTTCCAGTTTGTGCCCAGTGTCCCTTGTCCGGCCACTGTGCACTACTGAAAAGAGCCTGGGCCCATCTTCTTGACACCCACCCTTTAGACTTTTACAAGCACTATTAAGATCCGCTCTCAGCTTTTCTTCTCCAGGCTAAATAGACCCAGGTGTCTCAGCCTTTCCTTGTAAGGGAGATGCTCCTGCCCCCTAATAATATTCATGCTGGGCTCCCTCCAGGAGTTACATGACTCTCTTGAAATGGGGAGCCCAGAACGGGACGTAATAATCCAGATGTAACCTCAGTAGGACAGATGGGGGGGGAGGAGAATCTCCCTCAACCTGCTCTTTCTCCAACTGCGCAGCCCAGAACTAGACACAATACTCCAGATGTGGCCTCGCTAGGAGAGAGTAGAGGGGAAGGAGAACCTCCCTCAACCTGCTGGCCACACTCTTCTTCACACACCCCAGGATACCATTTGCCTTCCTGGCCTCAAGGGCACATTGCTGGCTCGTGATTAACTCATTATCCACCAGAAGACCCAGGTCCTTCTCTGCAGAGCTGCTTTCCAGCAGGTCAACCCCTAACCTGTACTGGTGCATGGGGTTATTCCTCCCCAGGTGCAGTACCCAACACCTGCCCTTGTTGAACTTCATTAGGTTCCTTTCTGCCCAACTCTCCAGCTTGTCCAGGTCTCGCTGAAAGGCAACACAGCCTGATGGTGTGTCAGCTACTCCTCCCAGTTTTGTTCCATCAGCAAACTTGCTGAGGGAACACACTGTCCCTTCATCCAGATCATTGATGAAGATGCTGAACAAGACTGGACCCCCCTGGGGAACACTGCTAGCTACAGGCCTCCAATTAGACTGTGACACTGATCACAGCCCTCTGAGCTCTGTCATTCAACCAATTCTCAATCCACCTCACTGTCCACTCATCTAACCCCCACTTCCTAAGCTTCCCTAGGAGGATGTTATGGGAGACAGTATCAAAAGCCTTGCTGAAGTCAAGGTAGACAACCTCTATCCAGTTAGTCACACTATCATAGAAGGCTATTAAATTGGTCTAGCAAGATTTCCCCTTGGTGAATCCGTGTTGACCACTCCTGATACCCTTCTTTTCCTCCACATCCTTAGAGATGACCTTCAGAATGAGCTGTTCCATCTCCTCTCCAGGGATGGAGGTGAGGCTGACTGGCCTGTGGTTTCCTGGGTCCTCCTTCTTGCCCTTTTTGAAGACTGGAATGACATCAGCTTTCCTCGAGTCCTCAGGAACTTCTGTTCTCCATGACCTTTCAAAAATGTTGGAGAGTCATGGCTTGGCTTCGCGAACGATGATCTGGGAAGGGCTTTTCCCATGCTCACTGCAAGCGATGAGTGCACCCTTTGGGCCTGCGCGGTGGATTTTTTAGGTGAGGTGCAGCGTGTGTGGAACTGGCCCCACCCTTTACACCTGAGGTTCATCTGCCAACGCCTAGCGAGCCTGGACGGTGACAGCGAAGTCCTCGGGTCGTGGGTTTGGTTAGAGTATCCTTCTCTAGGATGATGGATGCCTTACAAGGCTAAACGAGCTCCATCTGCCCGGGTTTGGAGT
>NW_010404393.1:51393-53350 GCF_000710305.1 Buceros rhinoceros silvestris | reverse complement strand
GTGAGCCCATCCTGCCCGTGGACACACTGTGTCTGACCCTTCAGCCGAGACCTGTCTGGCCTGGGAGACCCCACCGGAGGCACATGCCACCACCATCACAGCTCTCAACCTCACAAGGGCATGCAAGCTCCTTCCCTACGGCAAGGGGGTGCCCGTGACAGAGTCGCTGCTCTACCTCTGGACATCACAGACCCGGGCACGGGGCAGCCAGGACCTGCCAAGAATGGGAGTCCTGGAGGGCAGTGTTGGAGAGTAGCTTAGCAATAACATCTGCCAGTTACCTCAGCACTTGTAGGAGCATCTCATCAGGGCCCATGGATTTGTGGATGTCCAGCTTGCCTAAATTATCTCTAACTCAATCCTCCTCAACCAAGGGAAAGTCTCCCTTTCTCCAGAATTTCTGTCTTACCTCCAGGGTCTGGGATTCCTGAAGGCCAGCCTTAGCAGTAAAGACTGAATCAACGAAGGAATCAGTAAGTCCACTTCTCAGGCCCACATTTTCCCTAGTCTTCCTTTTGCTTACTTGAAGAAGCCTTTCTTGTTGTCCTTGACATCCTTGCCAGATTTCATTCCAAGTGGGCCTTAGCCTTCCTCATTGTCTCCCTGCATACTCTGACAACGTTCCTATATTCCTCCCAAGTGGCCAGTTCCTTTTTCCACATTCTGTAAACTTCCTGCTTCCACTTGAGTTTTTCCAGAATCTCCATACTCATCCAAGCAGGCCTCCTACCTCCTTTGCCTGGTTTTTTACTCATAGGGATGCACTGATCTTGAGTTTGGAAGAAGTGGTGCTTGAATATTAAGAAGCTCTCTTTGACCCCCCTATCTATTAGAGCCCTAACTCATGGGATTGCTCCAAGAACGTGATTCCAAGTCTTTGAAGAGGCCAAAGTTAGCTCTCCTGAAGTCCAGGGTTGTAATCCTCCTTATTGTCCTGCTTCTTCAACGAAGGATCCTGAATTCCACCATCTTATGGTCACTGCAGCCAAGGCTGCCACCAAACTTCACACCCCTAATCAGTCCTTTTTTGTTAGTACAAGGTCCAGCAGCACACCTGTCCTCATCGGTTCCTCCATCACCTGTATCAAAAAGTTATCATCAATGCTCTCCAGGAACTACCCAGCTGTATTGTCTTTCCAGCAAATATTAGGGTGGTTGAAGTCCCCCATGAGAAGAACCAGGCCTGTGACTGTGAGGCTATTTCAGCTGTCTGCAGAAGACCTCATTGACTTCATCTTCCCGATCAGGTGGCCTGTAGTAAACACCCACAACTGTGTCACTCGTATTAGCCTGCCCCTTAATTCTTACCCATAGGCTCTCAACTCATTCTTCATCCACCCCTAAGCAGAGCACAACACATTCCAGTTGCTCTCCCACATAAAGAGCAACTCTACTGCCTCACCTTCCTGGCCTGTCTTTCCTGAAGAGTATGTAGCCATCCGTAACAGTGTTCCAGTCATGTGAGCTATCCCACCATGTCTCTGTAATTGCAATGAGATCATGGCCCTGCGACTGCACACACATCTCTCGTTCTTCCTGTTTATTCCCCGTGCTGTGTGTGTTGGTGTATAGGCATCTCAGAGAGATAACTGAGCATGCAGGTTTCCCTGGAGGGGTGCAAGAGGATCCACCATAGACATGCGCACCTTTGAGGTGGTTGGCCTTCTGGTTATCATCTTAGAAGGCAGCTAAATCCCTTCATCAGTGCTGAGTAGAGTAGTAAGACCTCTTCCTTTGACCTGCTTGCAATGCTGACACCTTTCATAAAGACTGAAAACTCCATTAAAAACCAATTCTAATGAGAAAGTATTGGCCATTACAAGGAGAAGCATTTTCAGTTCTGCCAGTTTCTCCTCAATAAAGCCACACAAGGCAGAGCAGACAGAGTCTGTAGTAACTCAGTTTTCAGCTTGTGGACGTGCAAATTTGCAGCTTATTTATTTATTTATTAAAGTTA
>NW_010404393.1:48134-51263 GCF_000710305.1 Buceros rhinoceros silvestris | reverse complement strand
TCCTGTACCATTTTACAAGGTAGAAAAGTGTATGAATAGATGAGGGAAATAAAAAAGGTTTCAAGACGGCTATTTGACGCTTTCTGTTATAAACTTCTGTGCGATCATCTATTTACAAGAATTTTATATGGATAAACAGTCTGGGTTTCATATGATCATTGACCCGTCCCATGAAAATTTGTGACACTACAAATATCATTTTGTGGACAAAAGTGTGAACTTTAAAGTATTTCTTTTCCCTTTGTAAAAGGGTGCTCTGTTGGCTTAGCATTCAGCTCTCATTTTCTACCATTCCCCTACATCCAGTGTGCCAAACTGTGTTTTTCTCAGATAGTGCTTTCTGACTCCTGTCTGTTGAGGACTATCCATTTTGTAGACATAATTAACTATTCATTGACACAGAGCCTTGAATTTGCCTCTCCCCAAATTCCAGAAGAGCAGCCCTAATCTCTAGGTTACAAAGTCAGCTTCCCTACAGCTCATAAAGTTTTACACAATGTGTTACAGCTCCAGCAGGAGCGATTAAGAGACTATCTGGGTACTGCAGTGGTTGGAAAGCTCTTCAGTGAGGTGGGAGAGCTACAGTCAATCCCCTGTTCTGATTAATATTTGCTTCTAAAAAAGATGCTGACCTCTTTTCCTGGCTTCTCTGAAACCAGTTACATTGGATCGGGGATGAATTTAGAGCAGAAACTCCGCCATCACATAGTACTTATATATGTATTTTAGAATACTAACCACAGTCTTCTAAATGGACATGAATATAAATTAGCTGTCACTATGGGAGAATAGTTGAAATCATCTTGGATGTACAGATAATATTGTCTCAACTGTGAACCCTGCTTTAGAATCTCATTTCAGTCTCTACCTAAAAATCTATAAGTCAAAAGAAAATATCCTGAGTGCCATCTACAAACTATAACATGACACAAAAAAGCCATCTTTCTATATGACAGAGCTACTTCTAATTTTCCCATTAGACCAAATGACATAATAAAGAATATCTGCCAACAACATGATATAAAACTGTACCATGCATCATGAAAAATAATTGCAATTCAATTACTCCTGAATTATAAAACCGTCAGTTAGGTGCAATAAGACAAAAGCCTTAGAACATATGAAAAACTGCTTAGCATAGATAATTATATATGTTTGAAAAAATCCCCAAAATAAAACATGTGCGGTTTGAAGGAATGGGGTAATCATGCCAAAATAATTCTTATTTACAGCAAAAGGTTTGAGGATCAGCAATTTTAAAACCATCTCCCTGAAAAAAAATTATAGAAGTAAATTAGCAAACTTTTCTCATTCATAGAGGGCATGCCCAATAACTGGGCAAGGAACTTTTTTTTCCTCTATCATTTCTTGTTTAGTTTGTGCTTTGGCAAAGTGTTCACTGTTAATACTGAGAATCACAGAATGGTTGACGTTGGAAGGCACCTCTGGCAATTGGCAAGTCCACCCCACCTGCTCAGTCTCCTACAGCAGGTTGCTCAGAGCTGTGCACAGTAGGGTACATCTCCTAGGAATGTCTCCTAAGATTATCTCCAAGGATGAAGACTCCACAACCTCTCTGAGCAACCTCTTCCAGTTTTCGACAACCCCAGAATTTTTTACTTATGTTTAAATTGAGTACCCCATGTTTCAGTCTGTGCCCATTGCCTCTTGTCCCATAACTGGGCACCACTGAGAAGAGCCTGGCTCTGTGCTCTTTGCACCCTCCCTTTAGGTATTTATATATATTAACAAGATCGCCCTGAGTCTTCTCGTCTCCGGACTGAACAGCTCTCTCAGCCTCTGCTCATGTGCGAGATGCTCATCATCGTCGCCTCATCGTCTTCATGGCCCTTCACTGGACTTGCTCCAGTATATCCATTTCTTGTACTTTCTTGTACTTTAACTTGCTTGGGTACTGTGGAAAAATCTATGGAAGTTTTGCTTCTGTGCTATAGCCACAATCTCTGCTTGAACACGAGAAAGAGAGAAAAAAAAATTACACTGCGGAAAAAATAGGAGTAATGGAGAAATGACTATAGCATTGTTTCATAAGACAAGCAGAGAAAAGGAAACTTTTTGCAGAAGAGGCCATGTCTGCACTCTCTACCAGGACCTCTTGGGCATTCTTGAGAAAGGGATTTTTTTATCTTTTTTTGGTACTTTACCTTCCAGCAGAATGAAGAAGAAAATGTCTTTCCCAGATAATTTTAGATTATGACTACACAAGGAAAAATAAACAAATATACTTCTTAAAATACAGCTTTTTGCTAAATTAAAAGTCTCACCCTGGTCTTGCACATTCACGAACGAAAGTGTCCATGGAACACGACAGATGTTACATCCTGCAGCAAGGCAGAACTGGGCTAAGGTTCCTGGTTGCATCTGGCTATAGTGTGGAAGGTTTTGCAAGAATCCGTAACAAAGGGAGAAAATTATTCAAACACAATGTGGTACCATAGTCGCAGAACTTCTTGGGTGATTTCTCATATGATCAGTAATTTTAATAACTAGTTATATCATGGATGGTATTTTTCAGCCTTCAAAGTGTACTTTTATAACATTTAATAGACCTTATAAAATATAAAACAATTCTATTTGAGTAGATTTGCTAATCTAACAGATTTCACAAGCTTTCTCAACATCCCCATGACTACATTTCAGTTCCTTAATCAACCTTTTACATAATTCACAGGGCACTTGGGTCTTGCAAGCATTTGTTCTTCTGGTATGTAGTCAGACAAATATTAGTCAGCATTTTTACTGATGCTGATGAAGTTCTTTAGAAGGAATAGATACAGGTTTCAAATGCTGCGATCTCCAGAAAAAGCACTGTCATATTCTGTCCCAGCTCTGATTCAAGGCTGTTTGCACAGCAGCCGGAGTGTTCTGAGACTGCAGAGACAGGCAGTGCAGAAATTAGGAAAATGGTTGTCTAAAGTAACATTTTAAATAGAAGTTTCGCTATTCACTTGTGAAATAGGACGTAGGACATCGGAAAGAGACATTGTCTGAATGGGCCTGATTATTTACTGCTGGCAATGAAAATGTAAAATGTGAACAGTCGTCTGAATGTAAAGGAATAGTAAAAAAACAATCCTTCAAGTCAATAACATAAAGATACCAATCAGC
>NW_010404393.1:30218-48060 GCF_000710305.1 Buceros rhinoceros silvestris | reverse complement strand
GCAGGAATGAATGTGGGATTAGGGACCCCGGTTGTAAAGGGCCCATAGGCTGCATTACAGCATTAATTTTTCTTAAATCCTGTAATAATCTCCATTTTCCTGATTTCTTTGGAATTACAAAAATAGATGTGTTCGAGGGACTGGTAGAGGGAACTATGTGTCCTAGAGCTAATTGCTCCGCTACTAATTCTTCAGCTCGCTGCAATTTTTCCCCTTTTAGCGGCCACTGATCCACCCAAACAGGGTACTTGTGTTAATGAAAAAAAGGGACAAAAAAGAACAAAAATTTTGACGCAAAAAAACAAGGGAAGTTTGTACTGGAAGTTAAATCTATTTTTTTAATACGAACCTTTGATTTACTCCTTCTACAATTAAACTCTGTCCTTACTGCTATTTGGAATTCCTGTGAAGCACATTCACAAGTGGCAGATCATCTCCTGTACAAGACCGGAGCTTCTAGTACCTTTTTTTATGCCTCAAAAGAATGGTAATTTGCTTTTGTTGATTTTTCCCCTACTATAGATGTAACTGCAGGGAAGGTCAAAAAAAGAGAAGGATATATCTAATACCAGGGTGCCTGACCCTTTCTCTGAAGCCACACATCGCACTAGACAAAAGCCGGCATGAGCAGTACCTGCAGAAAGCAATGGTTAGCTGCCCTTTCTGAAGGGCATCCTGCAGGATCAAACTTGGCCTGGTAACTGCTATGATATGTTAAACTGGGCATTTTTCGTGTGCATAAGAGAATTAAATTAAAGCGGTGATTTTTAGAAGCACGAAGTCTAGTCTTAGCCTGTGCTTCTACCACACGTCTTTTTTCTGTCACTAACCTTGTAACTCTTCTAATTAGTCACCTGGAGCTTGGTGCCAGAAGCATTCCTCCAAACTTGTCTTTGCAGCATTTTCCTGCTTTCTCCCTTTCTGTCATTCAGCTTTGAGCAGTGTTTCTTTAATGTAGCTGCCTGCTCAACCTACCACCTTGGACCTGTGTTTACACCATAAGGCATCAAACCCTAGGCATGTTTGCCCCTGTTCAGCAATGCTCTTGACCCAGAGCTTTTGCTCTGCCTGTCTTCTGACTTTGAAAACTCAATCCTCAGATCAGTGGTCACTGAGGCATCTTCTGAACCCAAGCATTAATGGGAATCCTGGTGCTAACTAGAAAGATTTGACCCATGTAATTTTTTATTTACAGTGTCAAAATTGTTGTGCTGTATTGTCAGTCTTGTCCATGTCAATTATGTTTCCACCCCAGATATTTAGCAGGAGCCACAGCTGCTGCTATGATGAAGGGTAACACCTCTCACATGTTTTTTCAAAGAGTAAAGCTGAATTAAATTTTGCTAAAACATTAGAGAGACTGACCCTTCCAGAACATAAACAGAGGTCTAGAGCCTCTACCACCTTTGAGCCAGAGGAACTGTTGTGCTGGACACTGAGGTCCTGCCTCTTCAATTTCAGTAAACTTTCCCCATAATAAAAAACCTGACAACTGTTACATCAGAGAAAATTAGGAGAAAATTTCAGTTGTATCCTGTACTTAATTTACTTGCCTAATGCTAAATTATAGGTTCCAAGATGACTAAAAATAAGCTTCTACCTTGGATGACAGGTTACCAAATAGCAGCTCTTTTATTAGCGGCCAGACCTCTAGTGAGCTCACACTGCCATGTGAAAGTAAGCGTGTTTATAAACCTCTCTCCAAGATCTGTCTGTCCCATTTTGAGAGCTCGTCTTTAAAGGTATTTATTTGTTTAAAAAATACACAAAGTCCTTACTGGCAGACAGAGGTACTGCCCGAAGGGCTGGGTTTTGAAATAGCAGTTATTTAGTGCAGCGGCTTTCTAGCTGCTTCAGTGTACATATAAAGCCCTACATAAGTTTAATACAAATAATGAAGTTTTTCAGCAGGTGTTATGCAGTCCTGCTACCTTATGTGTGAAGAATAAACCAAGTAAATGCCAGGTGATTTGACTAGAAGTCAACTAAAACCATGTCAAATAATTAGACAGAACACCTGTAAGCAATTAAAGGTAAGCAAATAAAGGAGCAATTTAAAAAATATATCAAGAAAGATCACGTTTATGAAGTTGTATATTCTCTTAGCACGTTATCTCCTGTACTGATTGTGGTCTGTGTCTGTCATAACCAGCACACCTGTATTAGTCACATGTAAAAGCAATGCAAAAGTAGCAACGGAATTCACCTTCCTCCTTTCTATGGCATTTATAAGGCTCAATCAATTATTCCCTTTTCTTAGCTTGTAACCCAAAATTAGGCTAAATGAAGCCACTTGAGGACTAAGATACAGCCATCCCTGCTAGTAACCCTGCTGCCTCTGCCAGATCCCATGATATGATTCACTTCCAATTGCTAGCACCCATGAGAACAGGTAAACTTTGCGCTCTTTAAAGAAAATAATTTGTAGGAAACCAGACTACTTTACATTGAAATGTTTATAAGAGCAAGAATGTATTGATCCTGATGTTTTCTCTCTGATTCTAAAATACAATTGTATTTTCTTTAAAAAAAATGTTTTCTTCATGAACAGTTAGGTAAGAGTAGCTTCATGCAATAGAAGATATATGTGTCTTAGTTAAATACTATTGTCTGTCCTGTTTTGATTTGGGGTTGGCTTTGTTAGTCTCTAATGGAGAAGCTAAGATGAGTTATAAGGGATTTCTAGTTTGGATTTCTTTGGTTGGTTCATCCAAATGAAGATCATTTTAGCTATCGTAGATCAAAAGACAGAAATGGTTCTTGGCATGTTACAAGTCACAGCAGTTTTCACCCCCAAGTGGACATCTCTGAAAACTGTCTCAGAACTACTTAAATTTATGCTGCAGAGCTTCTAGGCCTCATGTTTGAATCACAGTTGCTCTTTTTTTTTTTTGGAAGGGGGTTTGTGGTGGGTGGCAAGGAGGAGGTAGTTTTGCAATCTACTGTTATCCATGCTACTTATATACTATTGTGCATCTGGTTTGGGGTGTAAGAGTTCTCATATACTAAATAGATGTGAAGAGCTAAAAACTGAGTAATTATATGGACAGATGGAAATAAACACCTCAAGAAATGTCACCAGAGGCACTGAGGGATCTATTCAGAGAAACAGACCCGATTTACTGCTGCCTTGAAACATGTACGCATTTATGTTTGTCCAAAGTAAATGCAGAATGCTTCTCCTTCTTATTTGGGAGTGTTTTGAACAGGTGTTAGTGATCTTAATGAGCTCCACAAAACGGAGAAACTGATCTGGGAGATCAGTAAACTTCTCTGTGGATAAGGTAGCAGGAGTATTGTAACGCACTATACGTTTGGCTCTTCCTAATTGCCTTTCACGCTTGTAATTGCTTCTAGTTGATATGAGAGAACACATCATTTATGCATTGTAGCTATGGAGTGATATCTGGTTAGAGAAACTATTCTGGTTTAGGTTGGTTTATATTGCTTTTTTTTCTTTGCTAATATATTTAACTTTCTATCTTTTAAAATTTGCTTTTCTAACTTAAATGTAGTAGCATTACTTATTTTTATAATTAACTTTATCTGAATTTCAACCAAAAAACCCAAGAAATGTAACAATGATTAGATATTGTTAATCTTAAAAATATCCTTCACTTTATCTTTGCTTGCAGTTTTTCACTCATTGCCTTATTAAAGTATCAGATTATTTTAACCAAATAATTTTTTTTATTTGTTATTTGAATTCTGCTGAAAATGTTATCTTTCTTGTGCATTTAAACCTTTATCTTTAACATACAGATAGAGTTGCACATGAATATCGGATTCACATAATTTAATAGATAATATAATTCTGGGGAAAAATCTTGTTCACCCCCAAATGGACTAATTAAATAAACTGATTGAGTTCCTGAGTGTTGCTAAATTCAGAAGTTGAAATGGTGATACAGCTCTTTGATTTAATTTTTTTTTATACTCTTTGATCCTATATGTAATGTCACAAAAGTGACAGGTGCCCTAAGAAACTGTAGTAGTGAAGTGTGGAATTCAAAGTGAGAGTCTTACCAGTTTGCTAATTACAGTGGAGGAGAACAGAAGTATACCTGTAACAGAAGCTGCTGTGCTCAAAAGAGCAGCTCAAAAAGGACAAGTATGCCTGAAGCAGACAGAGGTGATATGCAAGAGAAGCAACTTCTGAACCGCGTGGCTGACAAGGAGCAAAGACTGTCACCTGGGAGAAGCAACTACACTGCAAACCTTTCTCCATCTGAGAAGAAACTCCAAGAGGCTATTTGTGTGCTGCTGGTGGAGCTGTGTGAGAGATTCACGTTCTTTGGCATCGTTTGCAACATGATCCTCTTCTGCACTGTCAAACTTGGCTATCGCAACTACCAGGCAGCTATTGTCAATATGTGCTTTGTAGGCACCTCCATGTTGACGCCGGTACTGGTTGGCTGGCTTGCCGAATGCCTTGTGGGGAGGATAAAACTTGTGTGCATCTGCATGTTTCTACACTTCCTAGGTAGGTGTCACCCTGGTGATTATTTCATGTTTGAGTAATTCTGTTGCAAAAATGCATTACTGCTTGCAGAAATGCATTACACCATTGTGCAAGCAGACGGGAAAAAATGATTGCTGTTATGTTCCAGTCTTTCTTCCATGGGTTTCTGGTTTGTTCGGAGTCTCCTTCTGCCACTTGTCCTTTCAATGCGTATCTTACAGTAGAAGACTGGTGACACGAAGTGAATTTGATGTATTCAGGTGTTGTTTCAACCAGAACTTATTTTAAGGAGGTGAAAGATTATTAAACATTCCTGATGTGTTAGGGCTCGATGCACAATCGTAGTCTTAGCCAAAGCTAATATTGGTATTGATACATCAATATAATCTGAGCTTAGACTCCAATTACAACTTAGAGAATCTGTAGCTGATTAAATCTGAAAGACTTGCTTTGCAGACTAGAGGTGCTAAATGCAATTCATGGCAGTACTTCTATAGGTAGAGTTTCTGAAAATCATGTGTTTTCCACGAAGCTGCAGCAGAAAAAAAAAAAACACAAAAGTCTTGAGAGTTTGTTTATTTATTCCCACTACAACTCTGGGGTTTAAAGAAGATGCAGAAAAGGCTATATGCCACCATGGGATGTTTTTGGTTTTTTTTTTTTTTTTTTTTTTTTGGTTGATCAGTGGTTCATCAGGTGAAGTTACAAATTTTAACTTGGTGCCCTCTGGCAAATGGAGGGCTACTGCCCTCCATACACAGAAAATGGGGGAGGCCAGTGACAGAAGCTACATTTCCAGAATGAGCTCTTCAGTTAATTGAATAATCTGAATCCTTATGAGCATTTGAGAGGAAGATTGATTTCTTGGAGGCCCTTCGTGGTCTTGCCTCGCTATATATAGTGGCATCCAGAAAGGTTCTCCCTCTCTACAGAATTAAAACTCTCCCTCTTTGCACTGTGTGGTGTATTTTTGATTTTTCATCTGACTTTTCTAGACAATTGCTTAAAAATATGTCTTATTCATTAGTCTCTTTCTAATCTATTTCAATTGACAATTTTCTTTCCAATTGCAGGCACAGCGCTACTACCTGTTGTGTCGTTCCCCTTTGAAGATATTTACATTGACAAACGACATATTCTTCATCCACTAACCAAAAGAGAGCAAAAAATTGTATTCTACTTTGCACTACTTACAGCTAGTCTGGGAATAGGAGGCATAAGAGCTATAGTTTGTCCATTAAGTGCATACAACCTTGAGGACTGTGGACCAAAGGAACTTCTTTCTTTTTTTAACTGGTTGGTAACTTAATGTCAACTAAATATCTGTTGGGAATGATGGAACATTGCCTTAAAATTGGTTGCTGACTTACAAGGCAGATTCTACAGATGGTGGTTTTATTGCTTCACTTTGAACTCCAAAACATTTAGATTTTGGAAGAGTTTCCAAATTTCTGCAGAATCTCTGCAAAAACCTTTTCCTAAATTTTTCCTTTTCCTAGGACCAGTAAGTGATTTTGGCCTCCTACAGAAAACTTCAGTCAGAATTAGGATGAACTGATTTGCTCAAATGCTCAGAGACTTGACAACCTAGTTAATGTTAGAACAACATATTCTTTTTGGTTTTCTACCTTTAACATGGCTATCCCTTTGTGATATTTTGCTGTTACTCCCTAACTAATAATGGCAAAATTCAATGGTATATTGGAATTTACATCAGAGTGAATTTTTAGCCATGACAGGCAGCAATAGAGTCTGCTGGTTTGCTGAAAGTAGGAATTACTAGTAGTCTCTAACTGCTAAGCTCAGTGGTGGATATCTGCTCTATCGTTTCACCCCTTTTATGGTGAAGATTTGGCATCAAATAAACCACTTAACATTTGTGGGTTTGGTGTGAATATTTTAAATTTTTTAAGAAAATTTTGAGGTAAACTTGGTCCTAAAAATGTTCTTCAAAGTCTTTATTATTTTTATTATTAACTATTTCTCTCAGTATGTCAGAGAGGTCATATTTTTATGATATGCTGGACTTTATTTGCCACTTCTGTAGCACTATACAGAACGCTATATACCTTCACTTGTACTTTCTGGTTGAACAGTGGAGAGAGGATCAAAGAAGACACAGGGGTAACCTCCAGGTTTCTGCTTCAAGGCAGGGTGAAATAAGCCCTAAACTGCCCACTTTTCTCTCCTTTCCCTATACATGCAGTGTTATTAAAATAAGAATTGAACACATCTGCATATTAACAATGCAATGCTGAAGAATCTATGAAGATCTTAGTGAATCTGTTCTGTCCTCCTCTGGGAATGGCTTTCCGGGCTATTCTTTTTTCCTCCAATTATGTTAATATCAAAGATTTTTGAATTAAATCCAAACTTCAGTGAATAAAGCAGCTTTACTAAAGGTGGATGAGACTGTTTAGTTTGTTAGAACAGATTCTGCCTCCTTGACCTGCCCATAGGAGAGAAGAAAAAAAAAAAAAACTTCTTTATTCTGAGTTTTAATCCTTAATTAGCAACATAATTTTGATTAAATAAGACTCAGGGGAATCAAGACTGGAGAGCAATCAGTTGTTCTGAAAGATGGCTCTGGAGAATTTATTGTACTGTGGTCTTAGCCATTCAGAATTGTGTTTAATCAAAGTGACATTTCTCAGTGTTGATTACAAAGGAGATAGAATACGAATAAAAAAGTTTCTTGGGGGAATCCAAATGGGTTGGTTCTTGGAACTTTGGCAATATCAAGAAAGGAACATGTGCAATTAAATATTTTTTTTTTTTTGCAGTAGCATCCAAGGAGTGCAATCTCAAGATTTAAAAAATGGAGGTTTCATTCTTAGCATTCTTAATCTCATTAAAATCTATCAGAATATAATCACTTTTTCTCAGTAGACTTTTGTCTTGGTAGGTGCTTATCACAGGTTTGAATTTTAAAATTATATAAAATGAGGTAGTTGCATTCTCTTGATGAGTCTGAGTCTGTGTTCTTAGCCAAGTTCTATTTAAAAAATCATGATTATTGGGTTAAAGGTTGGGTTAAAAGACCCTGTAATTACCTGTTGACTAATTCAATCCTTGAAGAAGATTGCTTTGCGTATCTAGGACCTGCACATCAACCCCTGACCTTTTAAATAAATAGAATATACCAATGCTAAGTGAAGAAGGGACTTGGATTCTGCTGGACCAAGTTTCCCTAAGGACTTCTGCTTTTGTAAAGTTATGGACTGGTACTGTTTTTGCAGCAGGCAAAGTAAATTCTGTCTGTGGGAGCAGAGAATAAGAGCAAAGGGTAAAATCCAGATGGGGATATGGGAGTTAGCAGCATTGTGTTTTGTCTCACTGATCTGCTGTAGAAAAATGCAGAGAACGTGGAACAAGAAGTAGTTCTCTTCCTTCCATCTGTCTCTTCTAAATATTTTTTCTTTCTATGTACTGTGGATCAGTTTCTGATGTTATCCTGGACACGCTTAGACTTTTTAAAACATTATCTGCCCATTTGGGTTTTCTTTTTCCCAACCTTGTCTTTGCAGAGAACTCCACAGTGATTCTGAAAAAATTTACCTTCTTCTACAAAGCTGTTGTACTGAAAAATATATAGCATAAGTACTGGTCCATACATGGAATATACAGCTCAGAGTCTGGACAAATCAAAACTTAAACTGTGAGAGCTGGGCATGCTTAAAAAACAAAAGGAAGCAATGTTTCAAGTGACAGAAATCTGCTGAGTCTTCAAAATTAATCCAAAAAGTGATAAAAGATCAATTTGACAATATTTTTATATATTTTACTTAACTTCAGATTGTTTCACTCAGCAGGTTCATCTCAATTGTAACATTAAGTAAAACCAGTTTGAATATTGTGTAAACATAAATGATACTTTTAAATAAGTACTCACCTGGATGTTGCTTCTTAAGTTACTGCGATTAATCCTTTTCTGTAAAATGTTATAATAAGTTGAATAGGTTTTTATGGGCATGTTGCAATAGCATTTAGGTTTGTATGTGCACTGCATTCTTGAAATGAACCTCCCAAACTGGCATTTGGCTTTCATTGTGAGGAGACCTTGGAGTGCTGAAGCTCCAGGAAAGAGCTTTTCCCTGTGAAGCTGGGCATGTTATTTGGTTTGGTGTATATAACTAATACAGCTATGTCCTGCTGGGGCCTCTGAGACACTTTGTATAATGCAAGTCCAAATATTGCAATATTAAATAGCTGTAGTATATGAGAGCTAGCAAGATGTATTTCTGTTTGTGTAGGTTCTGATCTGCTACTGTTAGTATGGTATGAGCAAACCCCAGAATTCTGATGTGTGCATGGAGATTAGCTTATCTTTCTTGTTTGGTCCATAGGGTTTGCTAAACATGTTTGGGCTTTTTTCTTCTCGTTTCTGTGAGAGGACAGGAGCTTTACATTTCAGTCTTACAGTACTTTGCTGTACAGTGGTGAAAACAAAAGCACTCTCCTGTACTCAAGGGTTTTCTTTTTTAGGGGTTCCTCTTTCCAGTGACACAATTGTGGAGTCATGAAGGTTGTCAGGACTTCAGGTAGATCAGGCACACTCCTTCAGAAAGTTTGGAAAACAGCCTCTGAAGCTTCTAACTTGAAGCAATTCCTAACCGACAACTTTTTAAAATTCTACACAATTTCTAGCTGAACCACTTGTGTAACTCTATTTTTTTTAAAATGCTTTAGTTGAACAGGGGTCAACATTTATACGTATAAAATCCCTCCGACTATACCATCATCACAGAGTAACTTAATTCCAAAGTGCCTAGAGACTGCTTTCAGTGGAGGGGAAAAGTCCATGATTCTGATGAGTATCATCTCCTGAAAATGTAAATTACTTAAAGGAGGCAAAATTTGGTTTGGAACTGTGAACATGTCTTGGAAAGACTTCAGAGAAATGCAAGAAGCAGGAGAGCTCACTGCTCTTGTGCATGTCCTTGCTGGTTCTAGGAAAGCTGCTACTGTGTTGTCCTGGTGGAGTACATAATTTTTCTTCTGCCACTTGCCCTGGGTCCTGTGAGGCAAGCTGCATAAGCGTGTTCCCATGCCTACTGCTACATAACCCTGGGGTCATCTCCCGTCCCTTAGCAGGGTTGGGAGAATGTGTTGTGAACAGACTTACCAAGTTCTGGGCTTCTGACCTGATAACAGTTTTGCTTTCTTGGCACTAGCTGGATATGATGTAAGGGGCAACGTCAGAACATGTGGACGGAGTACGGGAGGCACTTCAGTATAGTAGCTTGCAATATGACTGTGGTTTGTCTTGGTAATTATGGCAGGTGACCTAGAAATAATTTTAAAAGAATGAAAATGGGTTGAAGAACTGTGCTACATGTCAAGAGAGACTTGCAATCCCAGTCTCAGGATTTTCAGCTCAAAACACTTTGCTGTGATTGCTGATATAGGGAACTGCAATGGTCTGCTGATACTTCACTCCTGTCTTATCCATGTGTTTGCACATGAGGAGGGATCAAGGTGGAAAGCTCGGGATTTGGATTGTTGAGGGGTAACTGGTCTGCTACAACAGGTTAAGGTTTATTCTTTTATTGTTAAGAAGGTAATTCTAGATAAATTAGGAGACAAAAATATTTGAGTCCAAATAGCATACATAAGGCAGAAGTGGCACCAGAAAAGAAAGCAAGATTTGCTTCCTCAAGCAGCATGTTTTAAGCCGTATAATTATGTATAAATGTATATTTCACCTTTAAATGAAACCATTTTGCTAAGGTTCCAGCAAAAGTAAAAGAATCTTGTCTTGCTGTTGCTTACAAAATGTAATCTGTGATGTATTGAGGTATTACTACTCCATTATTGATCCCTCCCTTTGTTTAAAATTTTAGAATACTCCTGGTACTAGATTGATAACTTGTTCACTTCTACTGCCTAGTACCCTTACTTCAAACATATACCTCTTGGAGCTGAGACCAAGTGAAATTTGATGTTAATTGCTGTGTCAGTGTGTGCACAGCACTGATGCTGTCCGTGCTTACTATACTTACCATGCCTTTCATTTAATGTTTTAGTCTTCTCTAAAGCCTCTCCACTCTTCTCTCTCTTGTCTAGGTTTTATTGGCTGGTTAACTTAAATTCAGTGGTTGTCTTTGTCAGCATTTCTTATATCCAGCAGTCTGTGGCCAGGAACCTTGGCTTTCTTATCCCGTTTGTGTCCGTGCTTATGGCTGCGATCACAGTTCATATGGTGCGGGGTGAAATGATTTACAAACCCAAAACAGGTAAGAGGCAACTATATCTTAGGAAGTATCTGTAGAGATTATATCCACAGAAGAGATCAATTTGCATATCTAAATGAGTTCTTCCACAACACCGCCCTGTTTGGTTGGAGATACTTGGGTTTTATCTCTACAAGGCCTGTGTGTAAGGGAGGACATCCATCTTCTCTCAAGATAGACCTGGAGATTCTGAATAGGCTGCAAAAGAGGAAAGCAGTCTCTGGTAAACTTCTGTATATTATTTGCCTGTGCAGAAGGAGTTATAATATGCATGCTGCTGGTGGACTTTATTTTGTGGTTTTGTTCAACCTATGCCCAATGTGTTTTGGACAGCTGAAGCAGAGTTTGTGCCTGTGCTAAGACACCAAGCACACATGTGTTTTCTTCTGTAAGTGCGCCCCACTGCTTCACCTGAACTTGCACCAGGGCAACCAGGCAGCATGGTTAGTCAGATAAATAGGAATATGCACTAGCAGCAAAGTAGTTTTGTAATGCCTTTAGCTTACAGAACCAAAGAGATGCATCCCCTCCACAGCACCCCAAAAAACCTCATGATAACACGTAGCTGAGATCTGCGAAGACTAGCATCCAATGAGCTAGCTTCTTACGGAAAGAACAGTTGCTGTCTGGCTCATTAGAGATTTTGCAACCCGAGAAGGTAAAAATATTCTTTAGTTTCCACCCCTGAGCTGGATCATTTCATAGAGATCACATCCGTAGTTTATCATCTAACTAGTTTAGTTTTACTAAGCAGAATAGGATAAATGTATAGATTATGTCTATCTTGGCCATCAACAAAATTAGCAGAAATATCTTTTTTATCAAATGTTTTTCATATGAGTGTTTGATCTATCTCATATTTTCCAAGTCTTTGCAGAATGACAATCTCTACACTAATATCGGCAAAGTTTTTATCTTACATTTTGACTAAGAAGATAATATACTTTGTACTTTTCAGTGAAATGCTGAAATTGGAAATTCTGCAGAACTGTAATTCAAATCTATAGGTGGCCTTAAATGATTTTTATATATGCTGCCTTTTTAATTTAAGGTAATTCTTCAAATACAGATCGTGCATTCAATTATGTTTAGCTGTCAAGCATGGACTTCATTTGCATTTCTCCCCACTGCTATAATTTTGAGGACTGGCAGGTGACCAGAGACAAGGCATAGATGTGTATCTACCATCTAGGGTGCAATGTAGGCTTTTTAGTGTAATTAAGTAGCACAGATATTCATGATTAGATCAAGGTCGAAGTATGATGTAGCAGAATGTTAGAGCCAAGGAGTGAAGTACAAAGGAGAAAGAAAATCACTTTCTGAAAGCTGCAATTGAATATCTATATAGATAGATTTTATTTATTTTTAAAGGAAACATTAGAAATACAAGTACAGAGTGTATGGTGTAGATCTATACAATGTGCACTGATATAAATACTTATGCTTTTAAACATGTCTTTTACTAACTGAGCAGACTTGTAATCTAGAGAATTCACCATTATGGAGTTCTGCGGGGATTACTTCTTTTAAAGAATGAGATACTTATTCTAACTACATCATCGGCAAAATCCTCTTGATAGCAGTTAGGTCTATGTATCATTCAAGCTGCTTTTAGATCTTGACGCAGCTTTATCTTCCTAGTTTACTAGATCTTATAATCTGCTGGAATTCCATGCTAAGAAACACAACTAAATAATGTGGTTGTCTGGTTTGCCTCATACAGAATAATGTTTCCCAGGTGGTTGACTGGAATTACATTAAAGATGGTCTCATCTGATCCATTAGGAAAAGCATGGGAATGTCAGGATTTGCTGTCTATTTTAGTCTTTTCTTCAGTGACAGTAAGAAAGAAGAGTCTGCCCAACGTCTTCCATTCCAAAGCAAAGGACTTGGCCGTAATTATCTCTGAGACGAGTTCAGATAAACCAGGACACAGGCACGTTGTGGCTTGGTTGAGCTGTCTGCTGGTCTTGTCATGAGTTAGCGCTTTGACAAGAGCCCCAAGTCCCACTTGTTTCCTGGTTAGCTTCTTAGTCAAGTCATTCTGGAAGCCTGCAGATTTTTGTTTCAGTCTACAGATTTGGTCTTAAAATAGTCTAGATCCTAAACTTAACCATCTCTTACAATGAGTAGTAGGAAGAGTTACTTAGTACAGTCATACAGAACAATAAAAACTGTACCAACTCACTGTGATGCAAGTTTTTTATATGACACTTCAGATTTTATTCAGTAGTGCCAACAGTCTACAGGTTACGCTAAACACCCAGTGAGTTTTAGACATTAGGTTATCTACTAAAATGCCCTTCCTAAGCAGTCTAGAGCAAGTGCTTCCAATAGGTGTCAATGGATATTTCTAGAAAATAATTTCCGTACCAGAGATAGTAGGGAGACGTTTTCCCTCCGCAATCGTAGCTCACCTTAGTTTTTGGAGAGTGTTTATTTATAGATACCCAAGTTATTGTAGTCCTTCAACACTCAGAAAAGCAGAGAAGTGCTATAAGCCCTATTTGCGTAGATGGCAGTTTACCAAAGGTAAATGAATCTGCATTCTCCAGCCTGAAACTAAGAGTTTTGCCCTTATTTTACTTACATTTCCTCTGGGTCCGAGAACCAAGTTAGCAATTCCTAAGCATCATAAGCAGTGAGCAAGTTTTAATATGCCAAATTCTAGACTGGAAACTTCTCCTCTGCCATGGCATGCTACTTGGGAGTCCCGAGATATTTCTGGCTGTGAAATGCAATCATGTAAATTCTCTTATCTCATCAGACCTCTTTTGAACTCCCTTTCCTTCTCACTCCACTACTACCTTTCCCTGCCTTCCCTACCTTTTCCCTTGCTGCTGGACTTCAGCAGATATGCAGTATTTCAGTACTGTCTTGAATTGAAAACTAACCTCATTCAATCAATAGAAAGCAAAAGTAAAGGAAAATAACATTTTACTTGCTCAACCGCGGAAATAAATTGTTGTGGTGCATTAAATAACAGGTAGCAAAAGGCACTTTTCTCTGTGGATGTTCAGCTGGATTGCTTTTGTAAGGATTATGTAGTGAACAAACTGGCTTCCAAAACACAATGTTTTGGAACAAATCCAGACTGTTTTTGCCTTCCTCCTCCCCAAAAAGGACATGAGGTGAATATATCAGGTTGTATTTTCCCTCCCACAGTGTTTTTTCTTGACTTGTTTATTTTGGCAGCAGGTGAAAACATACCAATGTCTAATGTCTTTGTTTGCAGAGAGTTCCCTGCTGACGACTTTTGGGGTAATTGCCAGTGCGCTGAAAACGTGCAGTGTGCGATATCGCTACTTTAGTGGAGGTGTGACAAACTGGCTAGATCATGCCAAGGAAAACCACGGTGGTCAGTACAGTGAGACTCAGGTGGAAAGCACAAAGTCACTCGCCAAGCTCTTCCCATTGTTTGCTTTCCAAATTCTGTACAGAACGTGTGTTATGCAGGTGCGTATACTGCTTTTAAAAAAAGTCTTGAAATATACTGTGATATGTGTTTACTACTATGTCTTGAGGCGTGGGTGTTTTTAACTGTTGCTTTTCCAGCAAAGCAACCTTGCAGAGCAGTCTGATTACCTGAGAATATACCTTGCTATATCCTCTCATCTCATCAAATAAGTAAAATTCACTTGGTCAAGGCTGATTATGGAGCTTGTGTGGCTGCTTGCTACTTGTTTCTCTGAACCCTTACTGGCTGAAATCTAGTGCTAGTGTCCTGTGCTGCTTATGCTGTTATGTTACATTCATCATAGACTCAGGCTCAGCATTCTTCTGAAAAAATGTGATTTTTTTTTTTTTTTTTCCAATTTCATAAATGTTCACTTTTTTGGAGAGATAGAAAATATTTATTTTCTCTTTTGGTTGCATATTTGTCCTACTATTTTGACAGGATTATGGGGTTGGTACCCACACTGGAAATGGGTGGCTTTCCATTTGTGGAAAGAAAGAGTCTGTCCCTTCACAGCCTTTCTATCAGACTATGTGGTTCTTCAGCTTCTGAGTGTGTGTCTGTTATATAAATGTAAATGTGTCAAGAAGGTACTTAAGCTGACATGATTCCTTCAGATTCATTTCTGTCTGGATGATCCTAGCTAAGCAGGAGTTTGAGGTGGTTTGCTCTTTGGCAACTGGAATAACAAATTTATGAGCTGGCTCGGAAATTCATTTTTACTCACCGGTGTTAAAATGCCGCTTAAGGAAATTATTACAAATAAGTAGCATATACTGTTTTATTGACACTCCCTCCGGCCACCAGCCTATGTTCCTATCCATCTGCCTCATTCTTTCTCTGCTTCCCTCATCATCACCCCAACCCTCCAAAACCACAAAAAAACCCAAGCAAAAGAACAGCAAGAACAAAAAAACAAGCTAACAAACGCATACCTGTGGCCAAGGCTATGAATTAATGACCAGATGGAAAAGAACCTGATATCGTTAATCAGAGTTGTAGTAATCAGGTATACATCTAGAAAAGATAAGCGTTTGCACTGCTGAAAGATACGATTTTTATTCCTTTGGCAGAATTTCCAATATGTTTAAGCTATTTCTTAGACTAGGTGGTAGGTCAGTATGTCTTTTCCGTATTATTAAATTAATGGTTTACAGTGTCTGTGATTCGTGTTGATGATATTTTAATTCCTATTAAGAAGTCAATTCTCGTTTGCAGTAGGCAGTGGAAAGAAGGAACCAACAAAGCTTGGCCCAGTTCTGATCTTTCGTAGTTCTGTTGCCATTTATTCACTCTTTTACGATTTATATCTTCCTTTGGAGGTGGAATGTAGGTGAAATTTTTAAGAGCTAGTATATGAGTAATTATTTAGCACTGTACAGAATCATTGAGAGTAGGGTAGGCTACACACATTGATGAGAAACCCTACATGAGCTCAGTTATACTTAGGCATGCACTAATTTTCAGACCACTATAAAGCAGTAATATTCTACCCAGATTTGCCATTATCAGTCACGTTGAAAAGCCATGAGGAATGCTGCAGGAATCCAGAACTCTCTAAAACCAGAAGCTGAGTAAAGAAAACAGTTCTCTATCTGAGCTCTGTCATGACTGTACTCTGTGAATTGCTCAAGTTACCTCTTTCTTTTACCCATGAGTTTGTAAAATAGAGTGGATTTATAACTCCCTGCTGCACTTGAAATTGCAATGCTTAGTTAATTAAGCTTCCTCAAAAAAAAAAACCAAACCCAAACAAATCAAAACCTGAAAAATCTGTTGTTAGAAGCCATTTTAGGTTTTTTGGTTGTTTTTTGTTGGGTTTTTTTTTATAAACTCAGCAGATTTTCTGTAGACCCTTACACAAGCAGGAGCAATTATTTGCTTTTGAAGTGAGAGATAGTCTTACAAATCTACTTAATTTACTATTGGTGGGTTCCTCATCTGGTTGTTCTTTTTTTTTTCTCTTTTTCAATTCCCAGAAGTAAAAAGAAGTCCTCTGTACAGCTGCTGTGGCTGTCAGCTGCATTAAGCTGGTTCTAAGACTATGGCAAAGCTTAACATTCGCTGCAGCATTTAAAGCCAGGTGTGCCTTAAAAATTCCTCCCATCTTGAGCACGCGATCAGAAGTTCAAAATAACTCATATCTTGCTATTCCAAAATTAACAGTTCTCATAGACAGTGTTTAACAGAACAGAAAGTGTTAGGCAGAACCACTTGGTATATTGACTGATAGCTCTAACTAGGACTGATCAAATAAACTCATGGAATGCTGCTTAGAATGGTGATCATGAATGGCTGTTCCTGTTGACCTCAGGTATTTGGTTAACTGTGACTTCTTCAGAAGAAAGAGTTAGAGAAGTTTCCAAATATAATAAAAATCTTATCCATGAAATGTACCTGGTATACTAATGGAGTGGGGGTTTATTCTTCAATACAGATTCCTTCAGGATATTATCTCCAAACCATGAATTCCAACTTGCATTTCGGTAGATTTGTCTTGCCAGTTGCAGCAATGAATGTGATAAGCATCGTTCCACTACTGATTCTTGTTCCTGTTTTGGAATGCATTAACTCATGTCTCTTTAGTTCCAAGGACACTGGATATTCTCCAACAATTTACATTGGTATGTATAAACTATATGTGTTTGTACTGCTGTAATAGGTATTCTGTTTTTGAAAGAGAATCTCCAGTAACTGATGGATGATTCTATGCAATTTCTGACTATAAATGTTAAGACGGACTTGTTTTGGGATGACACTCAGAGGTGAATGCGTTTCAAAGGAATTGTTAAAAAAAAATGTTCATGAAAAAAATTCATACAAGGTATCAAGAAAAAATGCATAGCTTTTGTATAGGTCAGAGACTGAGACTCTTCTGACCGATAAAAAAATCTCCTTTCTAATACTGGAGAAATGCTCGTGACTGATAAGGCTGAATTTGTGTTTAAGTAACTAGGTTATGAAAAAAGGCTTTGTTTTTCTGATATCTCTATGCTATAACTGCACCAGCATTAGGACTGTAGCTCGTAAGAGGAAAACTGTATTATCATTAATACAGTTTATTTTTATTATTATATCCAGTTTTATTCTGCGGATGCATCACAAGTGAAATACAAGTATCTAGTTTAGTTCTCCATAAGTGAGAACTTACGGAGACTATGGAGTCACTCCATAAGGTGTTTTTAGAACTAGTGAGCAAAAGAAAATGTGCAGACAACTACATAAAACCAGCGGATGTGTATCACTGGGCTGCTGTTCCTGTTGAGTGGGCTGAACATTTCACAGGTGGAAGGTTTCTCGGAGAGGTACATCTTTCCTCTCTAGAATAACTACTAGAATACTCTCTGCTAGAATATCTAGTAAGGGATGATTGTCCAGATGCTTAGTGATTTTATTTATTAAAATCTTAAACTGAAACATACCGTATTATACACTCACTTAAAGTAAAACAAAGGTAGGTTTCCAGAGGTGAAGTATTATTTCTTTCTCATAGAAGTGGTACAAAGAAGTTGTCTCTATTGTGAGTCCAAATGTTTTTAACAGTAAAAGTTGTAAGGTCGGGCTTGCAGATTGGCACTTATTTCAGAGACATTCATAGCCTAGAAGCAATGATGACTTTAGTAAGCGTTGGGCCTCCTATTGACACTGATGTGATTTTTTTTTTTTTTTTTTTTTTTTTTTTTTTCCCCC
>NW_010404393.1:28891-30194 GCF_000710305.1 Buceros rhinoceros silvestris | reverse complement strand
TAAGCGTTGGGCCTCCTATTTGCACTGATTTGTTTTTTTTTTTTTTTTTTTTTTTTTTTTTAATTCCCCCCACCCTCGAACTTCTTTATGTTCTGGGATCTTGAGGGATCTTCTGCAACCCTCTTCTGATATTGGCTACATCTACTACTGCCAGAAAAGCAGCTTCCATTCTGCATTCACTTAAAACTATTCCCTTTCATAGATACTCTTGTTCAACTTCTTACATTTTTTTTTTTATCTTCCAGCCTGCATTACAAACGTCAGACAAAAATATTTATAAACAGCTATTTTCTCAGTGTGCTACTATTAATTCAGTGCCCCATGGCAAGCAGCACAGTGAGTACTGACACACACAGAGGTATTAATCTGACTAAATTAGCCTAATTAAGAGTGTTATTAAGTTTTATACAAACCAGATGCATATAACGCAGCAGGTCGCAATTACCCAAGTTTTTAAAATAACATCTGCATTAAAACACAAAAAGCACATTCAGATAATCGTTTTCCTTACAACCATGGAAATTTCAAGTTAGTATTAATGTTCTATCCTGTTATGTTGAACAGCAGTAGAATATATGCAGTGGTTTATTCTTAATAGCATCATTTATTAAAATAGCTTCCTGTTAGGGGTGATAAACTACCTAAGGCATAAAAATACCTGTGAGTACAGGCGGTGGCTTTAGATATCCAAGTATATGACTGCACCTGCAAATATGGTCGACCTCTAAGTGCCAATATTTTTGCCAACAGTTAATTAGGTTCACAATTATTTTCAGGAACAAAATTGGAAATAGAAATAGGCTGTTGGTATTAGGCCAGCCTATAACTATATTTTAATTCAAGTCTTGTAAGAAGAAGAAATTTAAATAGTTTTCTGAAAATTTTCAGTATGTTAATAATGGTTTTCAAGGACAAACAATATAGACACAGCTGAACAGAAATATAATCTACATGAAAACTGTAATCTATGTTACATTTTGTATAGTTGCTGGTTTATTTGTGAATTAGGTGTAATCTAAAAAACATTAAAATCTTAAAATGAATTTAGATTGTGTCCCAAATACATTGAGTATCTAGACCTCTATGTAATATACGAGTATTTGGTAAACTTAGAGTTTTTCCAGTTTCATAGTTGGTTTTTTGTGGTTTTGGGGGATTTTTTGTTTAAAATATTTTATGTTGCCCAATTCAGGAAAAGTGTTAGCCCCAAATTTCTAGTGGTGTCTTAGAGGCTGCAAAGGGAAGATGAAAAGCAAGATACAAGATACAATTCTATACAATTCTGTACAAGTCTTCTATACAA
>NW_010404393.1:7871-28795 GCF_000710305.1 Buceros rhinoceros silvestris | reverse complement strand
TAGTATAGAAGTTTCAGCAGAGGACTGAAGGTCTGCTGGATAGTGGTTCATCAACTACAGGCAAGAGACTATAGCTGAAGTATCTGAGTCATGGAAGTTCTTGCTGTAATATTCTTAATGCCTGATTATACTGAAATGTCGTCTTAGCCTTGGATTTACCCCATCCAAGAATGATGTGGAGAATAGCTCTCCATACAGTACGCAAAAGCAGTGTCTGAGGCGATTTGGGAGTTGATGACAATCATCTCTCCCTAAAAGATGTTCTGGTTTGAACAAGTATTAATTCCAGGAAAGCTTTTTGACCTGTTTTACTCAGGATATGAGATTAGGAATCCCAAAGGTCCAACACAAACTTACTGGCTAGATAATATAAGCAACCTTGTCCTAGAATCTGCCCCAAGTATTACTAAAACAACTTCTCCTATAAAACCAAAGCCTCAGATGATCATTTTATACTGCTTGTTTTAAAGAGGACTGAAGGGAGAAGAGGTAGAAAGAGAACCAGGTCTCCAAGGCTCTCAGTTTCTTCCTCTGCCACATAATATCTTAAGAGAAAGTTAGAATTGTTGGGCATTCAGAGGTTACTTTTTCTGAAATGTTTTGGCTTTTAGTAAGGAAAATACCTAAAATATAGCACTGTGTGGTAATATTGAACTGCTTGAGGTTTCTTTAGTACTCACATAATTTTTCACTAGGAGGACTCTTGCTTTGGTAGATTACAAGAAGCTCCTTGAGGGCTTTATACCTGGCCTTGATAAGATGCATTGGCTTGAAAATGCTGTTGTATTCCCGCTTGTCATCAATTTTCAAGCAATAATTCATTGATGTTCTTATTAAGCACTAGAGGGGCCTTAGCAGCAAAACAGCTTCCAAGCCTCAGGGTAGGCAGGGGGTAGGGTATTTAAAGTTGTAAAAATGCAGGAAAACTGTGTTGGTAGAAGGATATGAGAGTTTGCTGCTCAAAGAAGAAACACAAATACATGCAAAAATGTTACAAGGCTAAGGCCACTTAGCTCTATGAGTTTTCTGCCTCTTCTGTCCTGACACTCAAAGGGGCAAACGTTATAAATGTTATAAACATACTATGAAACAAAGCCTTTGACTGTCAACATCAAACCTACAAAGTGTAGTCTCTGGTCATGAAGAGAGAGGAGGCTTTGTAAGACAACTGGAAAATGAAATATGTGAACAGAAACCAAATTCTCATGTCTGTACTTGCATTATAGCTTAGAAATGCTGAGGAATCAGAAACAATCAAAATCAGTGGGAACTCAGAACATCGGAAGTATAAATGTTTCAAGTTCAGGAGACTTACTTGAAAAGCTTGCTTGCTTTGTGTCTTTCTAAGAGTCTACAACCATGTCATACTATCAACATCAAGAAATATAAACTAATACATTTAAATAGTATCCTTGGTGCAATGGGTGGTGAAGTGTGTGGTGTTTAAAATACATCTGCCTTTACTAGAAGCTTTTATCTTCCATTGCGAGGCTAAACACACAGAGGTTTTTTCCTGCCTTGCGTGCTTGTGCAGTCCCTGCACTCGTGCCTTACCACCGAGGCAGGCGGTAAGACTCCATGCATTGCCTGTGCAGCAATTTACTGAAACGTATTGTGGATCCAGTGTGTTACGGATCATGCAGTGATACTTCCTCAGGACAGCTGAAGGCAGCAGACACCTGCAATCCAACAGCTTACGTGTAAACACACAAAAAGCTGGAGACTCCGTCTTCCAGTAATGCAGCTTATTCATCCTAAGATGTTAAACAGCCCAGCAAATACACTATGCAACAAACTTTTGAAAGTAATTCAAGGGAACTTTATAGTGGAGGGAAAGGGGAAAGTGTAGGAATGCTTGATCTCCTGAGGTGTAATACGCACTGCTGATCTTTTTCTTTCCCATCTACTGTGGCCTTGAAAATCCAGTACCTCAACTGCCTGTACTTCTTATTTTTGTATAGAAAACAAATGGGTGAAGCATACAGTGTGTGTGTGTGTATATTTCTGAATCTTATTGCTGCTTGAATTTCTCCCTGCTTAGTAGTCTTATTCCTACTCAGTCTCTTCTGATATCTCAAAGGGCTGCTGTCTTTTCTTTCTCTTCTCCTTTCTCACCTCCTTCAACCTTCAAAAAAGTTCTGAAGAGCAAAGTCACAAAGAAGAAACGTTGTTCTTGCTCGTTTATTCTGCATCCCTAAATTCTGTGCTGAGCTGGTGCCCCTTTACCATATATTTAGAGTTAGGCTTGTGGTGTAGCAAGTACTCTTGATTCATGTTTGTGTACAGCGAGGATGTACTGAGGAGGAGGGAAGCTTCTTTTGCATCTCCTAGGACCTTGCTTCATTCTAAACACACAATGATCCTGTAACCACAGCTGAAGTGAATGCTCTCTGTGCTTTTTATCTAGTTGTAGGTCAGTTATCTGCTGCACTTTCCGTGATGGTTGCTGGCTTCTCTGAAATACACCGAAAGTATTTCCCTCAGGTGGAGCAGACGCTTTCCGAGGAGGTTCTCTTGGTCTCCTCCATGCCTTGCTTCCACTTAGCTCCTCAGTACATCCTGCTTGGAGTCGCTGAAGCCTTGGTAACTCCCTCCTGTAAGTAAAATCTAGTTGGCTAAAACAAGAATGTCCTATTTTGCAGAGAATTATATCAACTTAATAATTGCTGTCATCTGAGATTTTATCCCTGGCTCTCTTCCATAGGCTTAATGAGCAGATCTGTGCTTTACCTGCTTCAGAGTAGCCTAGTTTGTCTTGTTGGCTGTAACTCAGAATGAGCAGTGACATTGTTCTACATTAACTGGAGGATAACACAGCCTGGTCAGGTCCCTGGGGAGCATAATCCACTGTTTAGCAGGGGAATGATCAAACTGGTGGGACTCTGGGCTTGTGTGTATGACTAGTCTCGAGGATGAACCTGCCTTAGGCACGGGCTGGACTGGATGAGCTCCTGAGGTCTCTTCTGACCTGAACTCTTCTGTGATGATTTTCTTGAGACGGAACAAACACGCACATGATAGCTGAGCTGTGAATACAGTCTATGAGCACTTTTTAAGCCGCAGTCAAAGCAAGGTGAAGCAATTTATCTTAACCCTCTTCATTTGTGGACCCAGCTAATGGAATTACACATTTTTCACTGATACAGAGCATATGCAGGCAGATACATGATTCAACTGGCAGGCTAATATGGAGAATATTGTAGGCAGATGCAAGATTTTTGTTGGTGCTCCAATCAGGAATCACGTGAACATGCCTGCACAGAGCATCATGCCTTAGCCTGTGGCACGCAGCCAGAAATAAACACTCCTGTTTTGCAGAGCTTAACTCACGCCTGCCGTTCACAAATTATATAGACGTGCTCTCAATTGCGAGTCTGAGCCTTCTCTCCCTTTCATAATTCATCTTTCCACATCCACACTGACATTCTTGAGACTTATTTTCTTCTGTGGAACATGCAGAGTGCTTACCAGTGTTTTACCTTGCAGAGCTTAAAAAAATGTTAATATTACAAAAATAATTGCATCAACGTTCATTTAAAGAGGCACAGGTAAAGTAATTGGCTAGATGTTCTTTGCAGGCTTTTAATTCTACAGATTGAGTGTCTGTTGTTCCAGTACAACCCCAGAAACGTTCAGATTTTCATTTAAAAGCAGGAAATAACTTCAGCGTCTCAGCTTCATTCTTACACTGTAAGACTACTGAGAGCTGTGGGTCATGGTCTGTCACTAAAAAGGTAATTTTCCCTAGTTTTAAATACTTAGCACTTTCATAATGCCTCTTCATCTGATAGCTCTCAAGTACTTAACTGAGACAGGTTTCTAGGCAGGTAATGTGGTTTCTAGGTTACAGGCTAAGTATAACTGAAAACTGTGACCTTCTTTGTTTAGCTTAACAGAAAAAAAAAAGGTTAGGAGGTGGCTTGCTTACAGTCTTCTCCTGCAGAAGCATGAGAAGAATATTGCTAGTAGAATAAAGCTTTTAAATCTAGCATGTTGCAACACAACAGAAGTCCAGTGACTGGAAGATGACATTAACCTTTAGAAAAGAAATAAAGCTCCATCTTGACACGTTTTTTTCTTCTTTTTTTTTTCTTTTTTTCTTTTTTCTTTTTTTCTTTTTTTTTCTTTTTTTTTAATCTTTTTAAAGGATTGTGATTAGAATTTCTTAGGAAGAAAAATCGTCTTCCCAATTTAAATAAAGATTAAGCATCTTGCTGCAGTTAGAAGTGTGATTCAGGAACTCAGGTAAAAGGGATTAAGTCTGAATTTGGGACTTGCATGTAGAAAACTAAAAGTAGGTACCTAAAAGAGTAGGTTTCTGCTGTCATTGATGAAGATGCAGGCTTCCATTCACTTGTCCACATGTAGGCGTCTGGCACCATTTGTCACGGAGTATCTAAGCTATACATGTGGGGCAAAGCAGGCTCTTTACAGTACCTACGTGGCCTCCAGCTACAGCTGGAGAAGAGCATGGTTTTCCTGTAGGTCTTGCACATTATTGGACAGCTGCAGGTGGGTAAGGTGCATGAGAGCATTTCAGGCAGCACTGGGCATCTGTATTCAGGCTACTGAGCTCTAAGTTTCTACTTCAATTTGAACTGAATTGCTGTTCAGGAACCATTCAGTGGATCTTCATGGATGGTAATGACAGCCTAGACACTTAAATAGTTGTTTCACCTTTTCTGACATTTTACTGCCTTTGTTATGCAGAAGGTCAAATTCAATTACCATAATAATTTACTTGACCTGAAAGTACATGATCCAAGCTGAAGACAGAAATGTTCACACTTGTAATCAGAGGGAAGAGAAGAGATATCTCATTTCTGAAGTGCTTGGTTAAAGGAGCTAGATTAAGCATATTGAACTCTTTATCTGCATTTGAGCCCTGATATTTTCACTTGTGTTTATACAATATATTTCATTATTTTGTTGATAGGAGTTTTATACAATCATCTGTTTCAGGTGGCATGAGCATCTCTTAGAATATCAGCATTTAATATTTCCCTAGAACTGAGATAGTCTTTAAAAAAAAAGTAAAATAATGATAAAATAATTGCTCTCCTCCAGAATGTTAGAACGTAAGATCTCACATGCCTCTGACAGCTTGCACTTGTAACCCTAGCTTGGTTTTAAACTAGGAAAAATTATTCTTTTAAAGCTCAATGATATAAAAGAAAGGGAGGAAGAAAACAAAACAAAAGCTGAAAACCACCACAAAACCTCCCAAAATTACAGACCCCAGAAAACAAAAAAACCAATCAAAATCAATCAAACAAACCAGAAACCACCAAAAACCCCACCAAACACCTCCCTCCTGTGGGACAATATTGGCAGGCATTTGCCCCCACAGCGCATGAGATTGCTGGGGAAGGGAAGCCAGCCCGCTGGCCACAGCAGCTGTGTGGCACTGCCAGTGTCCAAGCCGTCTGGCGCGCTGTAACTGCTTTGCCCTGCTAAGGGTTAGTAGATTCATGGTGTTTGCTGAAGTGCTGCAAGAATGTCATCTGTCCATCAACGTGTCTCAGAGGACTTAGGAATGGGAGGCCTAGTTACAAACAGTTCTGTTCCTTAAAGGATATGTTGGAGATCACTTCATCCAGCGATGAAATGCGATGGTCTCCAGCATGTAATTCAGCAGCTGCGTAGTAGTGCACAGCAGCACCATGGGAGAAGCAAGGAACAAAGTATGCCGTTGAAACAGCAGGGGTAGTTTAGGGGAAAAGGATGCAATTACCCAGGCTGAATTTGGACAAGATGCGTGTTTTGCACCCCTGCTTTTAGACAGGAAGAATAACCAAAAACTTCTTAGGCTTGTAGTAATTCACACTAGTTAGGACACTGACTGCCAGGGTTTCAGACGGTACTGTTGCGTCTACAGATGGTGTCCCACACTTACCTGCTTTCTCTTGCCCTCGGGCTTTTGGTTCCTATTGTGAATGAGAAAAAACACTGCCCATGGTATTTTTTTTTCCCTTTGTTTCCAAAGCTCTCATTTGGACATACAAATTAAAAAGAGTGGAAGATGGTGATTGCAAAGTTTCATTTGTATTCAGAGATGCTTCGGGCAACTCAGCATCCAAATAGGATCCACTGCTGACAAGTTCCTCAAGCTGGAGGTCGTTCAAATTCAACTAATAAAGCAGGCTGGGGGACACTGGGGCTTAGAGAACAAGTGTGGATGAGGGCTAAAGGTGTGAAATTGGAAAGCAAAAGGATTTGATAATTGGGGAAAGTTACTCCAAAAGAAGAGCTATCATAAAGACTTACTGTTACTGTAACCTAGTTTAGCCAAATTACAACTGGTGGAATTATTTATAGTCATCTAAGCTACAACAGCTTGGCTACAGATCCCCCTCACCACCAAAGCTGTTGCTACTTCTGGTTTAGTCTTCTGGCAAGAAAATGAAGAACAACATTTTAAAAATTAGCCAGTGACTCTGGGGGTTGCTCTTTGGGGAGGAGCAGTGTTGTCCAGCCTTACATAAAAACAAGGCAACTGTTCAAGTTAAGGTGGGAGCTCAGGATTTTGGAAGTATTTACTTGTGGCCATGCTGCGTTAGCTCTGGCATAGGGAGTCTCACTGTCCTTCAGTTAAACACCACATCTGCTGTCTTTGTGCTTACTGACTGTGGTGGTGTTTCTTTTGTCTTGCTATGCCTGAGGTTTCAAAAGGTGAAAGCAGCTGTCTGGGTGTACTTGTGGGGTGTCATAGTTGAATGTGGGATAGTTTGTAACAGAGATTCATTTCAACAGTTTAGATAATCCTGCTTCGTTAAGGTACATACTAGCATGTTTGATTGCCCTTCTGCAGCAAGTACATTCTCAGTGTGAAATATGAGAAGTCCCTATGAAAGACACCGGGGTTTTTTCAGTCTTATATGCTATCATAATTTATTTCCTTTTTTTTAACCTGTAACTATTTTTTTTTAACCTGTAACTATATCTTCTTCTTTTCCAAGGTTCCTTACTTTCATTCCAGCTTGTGCCAGAAAGAATTAGAGGGATTTCCATGCATTTTTTAACTCTCTTTAATGGAGCTGGCTGTTTTATGGGAGCTTTCTTTGTTCAGACAGCCCACGCAGGCACTCAAGGTAAGAATATGCTCATGACTGGTGTTCCTGAGCAGTTTTCTAATATTATTGATCTGGAGAATTAGGCAGCAGAATTAAAGGGGATGCCAAAGTTTTATTGATTTGCTCTCACAATTAAGATGGAATTAAGATAGGAAATAGCCTTCCAGCTGTATTCATTCAATTTTAATGAGTCATCTTAGTTTTGATAGTTGGAGTAATTAGAGAATGGCATCTTGCAGGAAGCCCTCACCTCCAATCTCTGTACTTGTGTTCTGGAAGACAAGAAAATAAATTGTATAGGAAGCACCTTTATATATTCATGAAGAAGAATGTTCGTGTTAGCCTCACTTATGTGGAAGCCTCTGGCCATGAAAGCGAGATTAGTGCTTCAAAGCATGGAGAACATGCCTTTCTTTCTGATCCACAGTGTCATGGGGAAAGGAATTTGGGTTGAGTGTTTCAAAGCTGATAGGGAAGTTGTTCCCTTAGACCCACTACTTCTCTCTTGCCTTCTTGATGCCTCTCCCTTTGCCCAGCTACTGGAAGAACCAGATTCTCTGACAATATGATCTCGCTGTGGTTTTACCCTTTTGAAGGTAAATGCTGCAGTTCCCAGAGACCTTACTGTTTCAAAAGGAGTTATTTAAAATTCAGCCTGTTAAGGAGTACTTAGTATAAGCCCTGAACTGGAGATTTTTCTGGGTTGCTGACTTTCAAGATAGGCCACAAGTTTCTTAAAGTCTTTTTTCCTTTGCTGGTGATTCTTTGTTCTATACAGAAAATACTTGTTTCATAAGTAAATTTTAAAAGCAAAGCACCTGAGTTCTTGAACTGAAGGACAGAGATCCCTTTGTTCGTATATCTGAAATCGTTCCACTTGCTGAAGCCGTACTTCTAAAGATGCTTTCCATTGGTACGCTTTGCTATTACTGTGTGACAGGGAACTGTTCTCTTGCAGAGCACAACTGCCCTAATGTACGACACCATTGCAATTACCACAGCCGCAGTTTTTTAACCGCTCGTGGTTAGGTTTGAGGTGTTCTTTCCTATATAAGGAACCACGTATCTTAAAAACAAGTGGAAGTGGATTTTTAAAACTATGACAAGACATTTTAATTCCTACTTGCAAGATCTGAACAAACAATTGGTTCTTTGACAGGCAGTGCTGTTTTTAAGTTAACAATGCAATTAAAACTTTATTATGAGTTAAAAAAGCATCACACAGAGATGGGTAAAAAGCGGGAATGCCTACCCAAATTAATTGGGCAAAGACCTATTAAGTACTAAGGCATCCACTCTGGAGAGCAGAGCTCCTCGAATGTCCCCCAGCCCCCCATTGGGTAATATGGGTTCAATGATGCTAACACTTCAAGAAAGAATGTGTTGCTGACTTTTTTCTTTCCCTCTCCAGAGAAGTGTGGACATTATTAATCTTTATAAGGTTGAAATATTTTGTTTTGCTAAAATTAACATGCTTTACTGCAATTTGACTTTGGGTATAATGAAATATAAAATAATTAAGCATAATGTCAGCATAAAAACATTTTGACTATGTGCCACTTTATGTAGCTTATTCTAATATAGAATAACTTCATACAAAGAAAATAGAGGAAATCAATTTTTTAATCTGGTTTGCAATTCAGTAGATTTTTGTCTAATTTTATATCAAGGTGATTTTCCTTTCTGTAAGACTATATGTAAACATTAAATTGATTTAAAAAAAAATAGTAGTAGTTCTTTTCTTGTCAGAAATTATGTTTCATCAGAGTCTTCAAATTCTTATACTGGATGGGACCAAAGAGCCTGAACTCTCAAAATTCTCCACAGACTGCTGCTGCCATCTTCTAAGTCTTTTTCTTCAAGACTTTTGAGCAAACTGAAAGTTTCCTGGCTAAAATACTCCTCACTTTTATGAAGCCGGGTGGCAAAACTACTTAGCTTTGAAACAAACAAACAAACAAAAAGATATAACTTATGTCTTTATTTAACTTTGTCAGACCTGCCATTCTTGTAGATGGAATTCACCAGACCATTATCCTAGGCAAAAGCCACTCTTAAATTCCCAAGGGACTCAGTGCCAGCCTGTGTTCAGATCAAGGTGCTGAAATGGGATCGAAGAAGCCCTGAAATTGGGGAATTTCTCTGCAAAACTTGAAAAGCTTTAGAGAAAATAGAGTGAAAAATATTTATTGTTTGCTGTTGCTCTAGTTAGAAGCATTAGAGATTGATTGCATACTAGTATGTAAACAATGTATTGTTGGGCTCTCATGGGGTTTTTTTCCTAAAAACAAGTGGAATTGCGCTGGGTATCTCTTTCCTAGAGTTCTCTGCTTGAATGAGATTAACTGTTCCAGGTTACCACAGTTCATGCAATTCACAGCTTGTAAGTAATGGGGATATTACTGTATCTTCATTTTTGTTAGAACACTTTGGACTGAAGACCTAAAACATTCCACTATTCATCCCAGCTAGATTTTTCTTGTACTGACTCATAAATCAAAGCAGGTTTGGGATCAGACTTCTGGAGCTGTAACAAAACCAGGGTGTTTAAGCTTGGTTTTGTTTTTCTCCTAGTTGGATAAGAAATGTTTTATACAAAATTCTCTTGTTCCACCTGTATTTTTCCCAAACTCCTCCACTGTGCTTTTTACAGTGTTCTTTGGTGCTTATGATGAAAAGCTTAAGATCTTCAAAATAATCTTTTTTCATTTATAAAACCTAATGGTTACATATTGAAACTTCTAAAGATGACAGTGTGTCAGAGAATAAAATAGTGAACTCTCTAGTCAAATGACACAAATTACACTCTAATTACTCACATTTGCTATTTTTTTCAGCTCTGCTTAAAGAGCTTGTAAAACATTCTGTATCTGAACAATTCACAGAACTGGGGACAAACCAAACCAACCGGAACTTTTTTCCTAAAGAGCCAAACTTTGCAAGACGAAAGTTTTGCTGAAAGACGATGATAGGGTTTTTGCAATGTTTTTGAAAGTTTGGGGTTTTTTTTTTTTTTTTTTTTTTTTTTTTTTTTTTTTTTTTTTTTTTTTTTTGCAAGGCTTAGTGTGTGACTCTTGGGCTATGGGTGCTTTTGTCTTGTCCCATGATTCTTGATTCACTAAAACCTGAGCCAATGCTATTTCTGGCTCTCCCATCTCTAAGCAATGAGACCATGTTTGCCATGAAGCAGTTCAGGAAACAGTGAAGTAGATCCTGCAGTGTGTGTTTTGAAGCGCTGAAGCACAGAGGGTGTTGACAAAATTTAAACATTTTTATATCCTATTGCATGCCACTAGTTTAGAATTTTATTTGGGTTTTTATTGGCAAAGTTGATCAGATATCAGTCACAGTCAAAGCTGCATTAATCATTTTTAACGCATCTATGGAGGATGGTGTGAATATGATAAAATAAGACTTTTTTTAAAAATCTGACGAGTGCAAACAGATGACGGGTGACAGTGATATTTTCAGTACAAGCTGGGAAACTGCTTTCTTTTGGATCTCTTACCTCTCCTAACATTTTAACGGAAGAATATATGCAAGACAAAACCTGTCCTCCTATGCCAATCATTTCAGAATACATTTCTCTAAAAATATTAATGTAAATATGTAAGAAAGAAAAAAGAAAAAAAAGGTCAGAGAAAGAAAACTGCCCCAGAAGCAGTTTTTCTGCTTGTATTTAGAGAACCAGGGAATTTTTATGGTTCTGTTTTGTTGTTTGGGGTTTTTTTTCCAGTTTGGAGCCTTGCATATTTCTAAATACCAAAGATGATAAAGCTAAAGGATATTTCTTGCAGACCAGATGGTGGAGTCCACTGGTGCCTACTTAGCTAATAAGGATTAGAGGCAGACTGAGACTTCAATTCGGATATGATTAAACACTAAATATATGCCCGCTACCTCAATGAAATTATGGAAGGCAGTACAATCTTTTTCTAGGTTACGACTTAATTTTTTCTATAATCATAGCCTAGGTTGCAGCTTACCTGTAAAAATGCAGAAATCACACAAAATAGACTAAATTCTGGCATGTGACTGTTTTGTTCTCGGTGTTTTTCCGATACTAAAATGCGATGCTGTTATTCAGTAAACAAACTGAATATGCAATCCTGGGCTTTATTGTGAATTCCTTGAGAGCTCCAGGGGTGCCATCATAATAACAGATACCTTGTGTGCATGTCAGCAGTATATGTCAAAGACTGACTTACAGGCCTTTTCACATCTTCTTTAATGGCTAGTATTGCCAGCAGTTTGTCAATGTCAACCATCCACCAGAAGCAGCCCAGGAAAGTATTTTTGTCCGTGTCCTAATCCCTGCTTCTCCTACCTTTCTGCTTGTGTTGGTAGGATCAGGTGGTTTCTCTTGGTGTTGTATAATATTCTTCCTTCATGTACTACCTGAGCATTTTGGATGCAAAATCGATAGGACAGCAAAATATCAGTAAGTTTACTGGGCATTTTATTTCAACTGCTTATGGTATAGCAGGCTTGAGGAACTGACTCTGCCTAGACTTAATCTTCTAATTTGTTCTAAATTTGCCATGAAATGCATATGCAATTCACCTCTAACCAATAAGAAAAGGCTCTTTAAAATGTACACAGCTAAAGGAAACTTCTGATTCTCACTGGTGATTCATGCTACAAAGTATTTCCATTGTCAGAATAAAAATGGAAATCAGGAGCTTGTTGTAGAAAGTTAATTCCCAGTCAACAATTACTTATGTGACAAACCAAGCTTGTAATTGGCAATTCTGTTGGCAATCTCCATAGGAAAAGTAAAGACTTGACATAACCCAAAGGTTCTTTGGGGCAAAGTGGATTACTGCATGCTGATTCAAGGGTGAGAAGGTACTGGGCTCGTTCAAACACAGTAGTGCCCAGGGTGTCTTACTCCAGCAAAAAAAAACCAACTGGCCCAATAAGTTCCTGAAATTCATGGTTGAGAGCAAAATCCCAAAAGTATGAACCCCAAACCCAGTCAGTGAGGGGTGCTGGAGTCTGCAGACAGCTTGTGGAAGGTGTTAGTGGAGTAAGGGTTGAAATCATCAAATGTTTCTTTGCCTGAAACACATGGTTGATGTTTTAATGCTGATGACTGTTCTCCCAAGGCTTCCTGCCAGCAGAGGATTCTCTGTGCATTGAATGTAAGTAGAGGTAAATGTTAATCCCTGTTTATCTCTTTCATAGAAAATCAACTTCCAATTAAAAAGAAAAAAGAAGGAAAAAAGTAGTAAATATTTTTGGCTGAAAATACAAAATACATACGTTAATCTTTTTTGTATCTGCTGATGACAATGTGTACTGGCAGTAGGATAACGATCTGGGTATTTCTAGGACTGCTGCCGCCTCTGTTTCTCTGCAGAGGAAGGCACCCCTGACTGTCCTTGTTGCCCTTCACTGAAAGGAAAAGAAAGCCTTGCTCCTATCTCTTGCTTTGGGTAGATGAGTAAATGAGAGAAAGAGAGAGAGTACTATGGGAGCTGGAGTTTTTCCATATCCAGTCTAACTTTGGCCCTCTATATGCTGTTGCTCATTTATAATACAGGATTTTCCAAAGGATTTGTGTTATTATCCTGGCCTCGCTGTTTAACACTGGCATTTACTAAAAGAGGAGGACAGGAGACATAGCAATGATCTTGGACCCAAACCACGAAACAGACTGACGATGAAGTGAGGGCAAAACCCACATCCCCTGCTTGTGGGGTTGCCCTCCCACCATGATAAAACCAACCATTTCCCACTTTCAGCACTTCAGTATGGTGCCTTTGCTAGCAATAAGACAGTTTCAAAGGTCTGTTTTATTCTGTTCTCTTAGAAGCTCCTAAATTCCTCTTTTTTTATCGCTCAGTGCTATTTTTAAGTACATATTTTCTGTTCAGGTTCCATTGTAAATGCTGTTCCATTAGGAAGCTCCTGCTGCTCATCTAGTTAGCTTAGCTGATGTAAATAACCTAGTGAACAGTGTGAACTCTGCTTTGACAAGCTGTAGCTCTGAACCCCATGCGTGCTTTCTCTTTCATCGGATACAGGCGCTCTCTCTGTGACTTCTATTGGCCACTGGGGGATGTGAAATGAAAAACTACCTGATTGTGAATTATGACAGTAAAAGTTTATAAGCTACTAAAATGAAGTTATAGCACCTAGGAGCTCAGTCAACTGACAATGTTAAATGGTACATTTTAAAACTCGCTTTGAGGTAACGCTACAAAAGGAACCAAGCTCCTAGAGTGAGTTGGTGCTGCTCTGTGATAGGCAGAAAGGTAACGTGGCACGGAGGAAACTGCAGAGAAGTTAGGTAAAACTGCTGCACTGATGGCAGTTTTTCTCTCTTAATCCCAGAAGAGCTAAAAGTAACTGCTTCGAAAAGAAATGCGTTTAGAACTCTAAGATGTGGGGGAAACAGGAAAATGTAAATCTATGTCTGCGAAGGGGGGGGATGTAAACCTTTGGCTGATGACTCTCCTGGGCTGTAGAATTGCTCTTTCTCTCTAAGTCTGTCAGGTTTGTGCAGCACAGCTAAGGCAAAGGAGGCTGTTCTTCATCATCTCCCTTTTAGGTCGTTCAGTGAGTGAATAGCCACTCTAACTAGATGGGTAGGATTTGATACCAGACTTTGAGGGAGGAAAGAAAGGTGACTTGGGGCGCATTGAAGCTAGCATTTTAGTTCGGATTAAGAATATGCTTTTGATCTGAATCTCCTGATCACCTCTGATTTGCATCTTGGAGCACAAAAAAAATTGCATTCCTTTTGGATAGAACTAAACCTGAAAAATGCTCATGCCTGATGTATTCCGTGTTAGTGGGAACTGGCCTGATGTGAATCCCCCTGAGCCATGTATAGTGTGCATATATGCATATCATGTTCTCAGCTGTTTGACACTCTGTATTTGTCCTATTGCACTTCACTACTTCCTAATGAGTACAGTCTCTCTCTCTTCTTCAAAGGCAATAAATATCCTGTATTCCCCAAAAAATGTAAAAGGTCATTACAGCACTGTAGAGTGCTCTCTTATTCCATATCTACTGTAACTTCTTTCTCACCTTGGTTTTATGTTTTTGCTGTAGTTGATTATGGTACTTCAGGTACTGATTGTCTTCAAATGCGAACTGACTGGGACTGGCTTTCTTTTTGAGCATCTTGATTTCCATTGTTATCCACCACCTTAGCTTGTTTGCAGACTAGTTGCAATGGATAAAGTCTAAAGTAATGCAGTTGCAAACTAAAGCACACAAGAACACAGAAAGGGAAGGCTCTGAGTGTGTGTAGGAGGTACTGTCCTCTGCTAAATGGAATTTAAGCTGCCAGAACATCTCAGATGCTATTGTCAAAAGCCCTGGTAGAAAAAGGTGTGATTCAAATAAATGCTGTGTGCATGACAAGGACGCTTTGCAGACTCACAGCTAAAGGCAGCTATAAGGAAAGGTAAAGTGAAGTGTCAGGTAGTATCTTGATAATGGAGCACCACCCAAGGCAATGAACAAATGCTTTTTATGCATGGTTGTCGGATTGACTGTTTGGGGTTTTTTTCCTGAAGAAGGGCCTATTGAAAGCATGAAAGATGTGAATAAGGATCCTATGGACCACCTCAATTCTAGCTCTCCCTTAAATTTTCACATTTGACATTCTTGTAGCTATGTGAACAGGATAATATACAGGGAAGATGGCCTGCTCATTACAGTAGTGGCTGTGCAGAACTAGGTTTTCCAGTACACTTCATATTTGTTGGGAAAGTTCCTCAGTTTCTCTAGATCTCTACTACCTGTCTGCAAAGCAGGAGAAAAGTACAACTGCAGAATAAAAAAAAAAATATATAAATGCTGTGAGAATGAAGTCTGTATAAATAGCTGCAGGGGGTTTCAGAGCACCTGCTGTGACCGTGTTTTACACAAAGTTATCTTTATGTCCTTTATATGGGCCACGTCTCATCCTGCAAGGTAAACTAATTTTGCTTCCACTGTCTGTTTTGCCAGGTAACTGGTTTCCACACTTGTTGCATGAAGGTAAATTGGAGAGATTCTTCTTCTTCTTGGCTTCCTTAATGATGGTGAATGCCCTGGGGTTCTGGACCATTGCACATAGGTATGTGTGAGAAAATGATGTTTCACTTGTAGCTATGGGTAGAAATTCCTGCAAAACCTGTAAACTAGCGTGTAATAAGGAACTGGTAGTGATAGATCATGTGTTATCATTCAGGGTTCAGACTTTAATATTTTTCATCTGTCCTCAGGAGAGAGATTTTGCAGTAAAAATTATGTGATAGGGTTAAAAAAAAAAAGACTGATGAAACTAGCCTTAAATATTTAAGTAGTCTTATTAATATAAAAATGTCTCAAAGAAAGAAGAGCATCCTATTCTTTACAGAAGGAGATAAATATGTTGGCATGGAGTTTAGATCACAGCACCGAGATATCTCAGTCATGGAGCTGACCTCATCTGTGCTCAGCTTTGTACAAATATGTAGAAAAAAATTGCTGTTGTCTCAATGAGCTTACATCTTTAGTATAGGACAGTAGGTAAAGAGTTGCAAGACCACCGTACGTAGTGGTTTCAACAGAATAGCCCTGAAATATTTGCTGATACTGTACCGGGCAATGAGAAAAAAGCAACTTTCTACTGAAGATAATGGAATTGCTCAAAATAGTCCATACACAGGAAGCAATTTTATGCCACCTATAGATAGCAGGTTTAATGCCTGTATATTGCCTGTAAAGTGCAAGAAACTCACAACTGCAATCCTCTTTTACATACAGGGTGGTTTGAAAGTTAGCCTCCTGTGTTCTGGAGCATTTAAAACCAGTTAAATTTCTGTTGCCAGTGTTTTTAAGTAATACTCAAGAATAGGAAGGGAAGCAATCATGAGTGGGAAGGATCATGGGCAAGTGACACACTCTGAGACATTGGGCTGCAGTTCTATGGAAAACCTTTAGAAACCTTGATGTGATTTGATAACGACAATAATATAAAATACCTGGGGAAATTTTCTAGAACTCTTGAGACAAATGCTGCTTTTTTCTATTACATATAGCATTAACTTTGCATCATCAGAAATTACCATATTGTCAATTGTTTGAAGGTAACCTGAGACACAGGTAGCCGTTTACTCTGATGGCTAGTTCTTGATTTTCTACTTTTAAATGTGTGACCTAAGTCACGATTAGAAATATTTTGCCTGCATGTACTTTGTATTCCCTTTATAAAATGGGATTTTATCCTACTGTAAAATGAAATTTTCGTTTGCGACCTTTACTGCTGAAAACTGAGAGGTTTTGGTTGTCCAAAAGTGGCCATAAAGTTAAGTGGAACTCAACAAATAATTTTGCCACAATTTTACGTATTTTTACGAGGAAATCTGTTGACCTCTAGTCTTAAAAAAAAAAATTAAATTTTATTTCAAATTGGTATTTCACTTCAAAGTCAAGATACCTCATTTTTCAATAAGACCACCAAAATCTACATGAAATGTAGTTTTAAAGGTCAAATGTAATTGTTTCATTTTGTGCTGAATAAGTATTCCCTTGGCGGGGGAGGATGATATTTAGCTATTCAGATAAACACTGATGCAGGAGTGGGAGGGAATCAGGCTTTAAACCTCTGAACTGAAAAAAATATACTAAGTTTTACTAAAAGTATACTCTGACATCGTAAAATTTCTTAAAATTACACAGTACAGCTATTATTAACACCTGCATCCTATTTGGCAAGTCTCCTCCTGAAGTGCTGAAAGGTTCCACAAAAGCACATATCGCTATCCAATTTTTTGGCTGATTGGAGGTCCAGAACTCAGGAAGCACTGTAACTTGCAAAATATTACCTAATAAACAATGGGCAAAGCAACTCTCTGAAAGGGTGATCATTTTCTTTCCATCCAATTTTTTGGCTGATTGGAGGTCCAGAACTCAGGAAGCACTGTAACTTGCAAAATATTACCTAATAAACAATGGGCAAAGCAACTCTCTGAAAGGGAGATCATTTCCTTTCCCTAACCTCCCTCCCAGATACAACAATCTGAATCAGGAATACACCAATGACTTCAGAGGAAACCTTTCTGAAGAGAAGCTTTTGAAGCATGAAAAAACCATCAAGCATTATGATAGTGTCCTGGAAAGCTCTCCGATTTTGTCTCCTATGGAGAAAACCTGATAAAATTTCACCCTTGTTTGATTAAATTCTGCTTGTGTTACCGACCAGCTTTCTAGTGATAAATTACTTAGTTTACTTCAGTGGAACTGCTAATATATTTATGAATTATCTCAGGAATATTAATGTTATATATAAGTTTGCAAAATAGCTGTCATCATAGGATTTGGCCTTGTAGGATGCTGCACTGTCGTAATGCATGTCGAGGACAATGAGAGCTCACTGCTTGGCGTGGTTGATGGAGAAAGGTTTTTAATCTCTGTAGGGAGATAGATGGATATCCACATATTTGTACCTGGTATTGGTTCAAAATTAATAAACTCTTGTATACGTTTGTTCAGCAAATTACTTTGTGACAGTCTCATTAACAAATAGTTTTGGAGTCTGGTATTGGCCGGTTGATACTTGCAAAGGCGGGAGATGTGTGTGGTCCTTGACTCTGCTACTTATCTCAGCCTCCAGCAAGTTATTTCTTTACCTTAGATTCCCTGTCAGTAAAATGGACACAGATGTAATAACCTTCTTTGCAAATTTCTTTGAGATCTACCAAAAATATCCTAGGAACTAATACTTGTAATAAGTCCATAAATATGTCACGAGTCATCGATGCCGAGGTATCTAGTCTTTTATCTGACAGAAGCACTGTGAGATATGTCATTCTTAAAGGATGATATACAGAAAATTGTTAGTAGAACTGGAGACTAGAATCTATTTACATCAGAATTACTAGTTGCAGCCCAGTTGAAAGGGATGAGGGAATTAGAAAAAGAAGACTGGGAAAGGGTAGATGCAGCTGGACATGGGAGGAAAAAATATTAGTAAAATGCATTCCACTTTAAAGATCTAGACTGTGTTAAACACTCCCCGGGCTGGCTGATTTGGGTACTGTGAGCGATTCTAATCTAGCACTCTTGCTCTAAAAGTCTTTTGTTTAAAAAGATTCTTTTAGTAATACCTAAAAAGAATATTCTGGGATCTTTGTGTGATAATAAAATATATTGAACCCAAAACGTAAAGGAGCACTTTACTATCAGGTGTTCATATTGGAAATGGTAGTCAAGCCAGAATGCTTGCTAGATGTGAGAAATGCTCTACTGCGGGAGAAACTCTGTTAAAGGAATATATAATGAACTGCAGTGATGCAGAGGATAGTTTGTGAGCTGAAACTATGAAAGAGCTGGTAAAGGAAATCATCTCTCCGCAGTTAACCATAGTTAATGCTGTGATTTTGGGTTGGGTGTTGCAGGAGGGGAAGCAAAATGTAGTAAATATATCGAAGAAGTAGGGAGGAAGGCAGTCGGGAACTGTTAGTTTGATTTCACTAGTATTTAAGGTTTTGAGGGTTTTTTTTATTTGAAGAGAATATTTAAAGTCATGAGATGAAAGGAAAACTGAATAAAATGCAGCACAGATATATCAAAGGTAGATTTACCAAGACTCCGTAGTGTCTGTGTGTAATGAGAATTAATTTTCTAAACAAAACATAGCAGAGATGATCTGCCTCTGTTTCAGTAAAGCATGTGACATGTGCCACAGGGAAATAACTTGTGAAGATGGAGATCAGGGTCAGCAGAAGAGCTGCAAGGTGACTGAGGGACCTGTTAAAGGCGACATGGCAGCAGATATTGTAGAAAGGGGAGGTACCTATCTGAAAGCAAGGTTTTTGTAAAACTTATCTTCCTTCATGGTAAAAAAGAATGTGATCCTAGGATGCACTGATGAAGATGGAAGAAGTATATCTTTATACAAGTTCATCTGAAATGCACATCCACGTCTAAGATGTGCTTTCTGACCAGAGTGGGACATTGTGGCTTGGTGGTGGAGCTGAATGTACAACTCCTTGGTTGCCCTGCCAGCAAGAGACAGCCTCTTTCTCCAAAAGTGACTGCATAAGCTGGACTGGCACTGGGACTGCGAGAGGCAACAGCAGCGAAAGCTGAAGGACCTAGTCTTGAAGGAACCTGGAGAGTGGGAGGCAGACTGATTTCCACATATTTGAGTAAATCTGTCCATCCCACCTGACAGCTATTTTCTTGTAAGCTGCTATTTTCTAAATGGTATTTGTATTGCAATAAACCCAGCTTTAAGCCACAGGAACTTCTAGTTTCTTTCCATAAAGAAAAAGTAGAAATTCCTGAATACTTGATTTGACCTTTGTGTTGGCACAGAAAATCTGCAAAGATGCTGGCTGGAGTCTGCTGACAAGAGGTATGTGGTTGCTGTCAATGCATTTGAGACATACACTAAAGGAGAGCTTTATAATAAAAGGGTAAAATCTAAGATTTGAGCCAGTGACTATAATTGGGCTAGTGATGCTTTTAACATCTAATGATCATTATATAATTTATTTTTTCCTGGAACTGCAAAAATAAAAACAGTTTGAAATCATTTATATGAAGAATAGGAGAACAGGAAACCTAACTTTGTTTTCAGATAAAGTGTTTCCTCTGGTGCATGCTTGGGCTGACTGACCCCAAACATCCAGAGACCCTTCATTTTTTTTTTTTTTAATTTTTTTTTCCTCCCCTCAGGGATCGAAATGTGAGAATAGATGGCAGCAGAGAACAGAATGTAGCTATTGCAGTTTAATAGTCTGATGAATGTCATTCTGCAAGAAAAAAGAGGATTAGTTAGCTCCCTGGGCAGGTCCTCTCTCAGGCAATCATGCAAGAAAGGCTTTAAGCAATGGCGAAGGAAGCAGCTGGGCAGCCTGTATGAAATACTCTTGAAAACATGGGTTAGAGTGGGCTTTGGGATGAATAGTTGACTGTTAAAAACTCTCTGCCTTCTTCATGTGGACTAAAGGAAGACTTTTCTGATCAGATTTAATTAAGAATTTGACTTTTTTGGATGGATGGCAAAAGAAAAGTGGTACCACTTGCTGGATTTTGACTTATTTCAGCTGGTGGTGCAGAGGAAGCTCTATGCAAAAGTCATGCTTGCTGTTGTGACAGAGCAATTTAGCAGTTATCCCCAACAGATGAGGAAGCTTCTTGAACTGCAGCACCTGGAACACCATACGAAGCTGATGGAATCTTTTGTACTGTCAAAGGACTGCCTGAATTTTATAAATCTTGTACCATCACACAGTGAAATTAATATAAAGGGTGCTATAGGCTTGGTCTTGACTTTGAAAGAAGCTGCTTTTCACATCTGGTTTAATACATTAGAAAAAATCAGGGGTCAGAAAAAAGAGATGCCTGTGCATATAGAATAATGCATAAGCAACTGGAAAATGCTAGGATAGACTTCTGTTCAGAACTTTGTTGATCTATGGCAGGTCTCATGGGAGTAAACAAAACATTCAGATCTGATTGCCTGTGTTTGAGTTCACCTGTTGATGTTTTGCACGAAGTGAATCTAAGATATGTGTGTTTTGATCCTCACCATAAAGGATTATAGTTTTGAAATTTATTGTGGAAAAAGTCGCCTACTAAGTGAGGTCAGGAGTGACCGGAAACATGGAGTGACCCGTTCAGTTTTGTAGTTTGAGTATTGCCTCAGTTTTCTAAATCTTGTCCCAGCACACAGTGAAATCAGTTATAAAGGACTCTGTAGATCCAGTCTTGACTCTGAAAGAAACTGGTTTTGTGCTTGTCTACCCACTCTGGTTATAACTGCTCGAGTAGGTGCTGTGCTCAGCAGAGGTCATTACTAACCTTGAATAGCCATATATATTGGTGGTTACCACCATGTACAATTTGGGGGGTGGG
>NW_010404393.1:0-7740 GCF_000710305.1 Buceros rhinoceros silvestris | reverse complement strand
CGGGGGCTGGTTAGGGGTGGGATGTGTGTTCTATACTGTATTCACGTATACATATAGAAAAAATGCAAGTTCTGTCCCAGACAGTTCATTGAGCACCTCAGTGAAGTCTAAATGCATGAGACACCATTTTGAGTGAGGGAGGGTGAAGAAAACTCACTGGAGAGGAATAAGATCTCCATCTGTTAAGTTTGCACTGATGATAAAACACATGCTCCCAGTTGGAACAAGATGCATTAAAAGAGCAATTTCCCTTCTACTGCCTAGCAACAATGTCATTGAGCACCTGCAATAGTTTAAACATTAAGCATAATTGGCTTTGCTCGACATAAATCTGTAGTTTTGTAAATAAGAGCAGTTGAGTTTCCACGTAACACCAATTAGCTATAAGGAATGCTTTGTTTGCTGAAGGCTGCAGCTTTGCAGAGGAAAGAGGGAGTTGTTAAAACTCAGCAGTAGCAGTCAGAAGGTAGAACCCAGATCAGACGTTACACAGGCTTTGAGTGTCCTTGTGCAAGCTACTTAATCTGTTTCACTCAAGTTCCCTGGGTATGAAAGGAAAAATAAAATTCGGAAGTCTCTTTTTGGTAAAGAACCCTGAATGTATCTGATTAAAATACCTTCGAGGTAATGCTATGGCATTAGTCTGAGCTGTCTGGGTCTGTACTGTATTTATTTCTTTTCCCTTCTTTTAGTTGAAACTACTATTGCACCTTGAAAGTTCTTGTAAATTTTCTAGAATCACTTATTTTCTATCATGAAGGGCAAAAGACGTGTGTGACCCACTTGATGTGAAAATCAGTCTTGTTCAGCTTCTGTGGGAACTTTGAGTTGGAAAGATGAGGTAGGAGAATGCCTCATGGCCCTAGAGCAGAGCTGCAGAGCAGAACTTAAGCCTTTTAGACCTCAGCTTGATGGCTGTTTGCTGTAACATGTACTAGATTTGCCTCGGCAAGGGCAAATGCAGCTACCTTCCAGATGACATTTTGAAAGTCTGCTTTTATTTAATCTTTAAAATAAAAGTCAAAAATTCACAAGTCTCCTCATCATGTCTCTGTTTTGACTAGAATAAAAATTACCTTTTCCTTTCTATCTACCTGGTCTCTAGAAAGTCTCACCATAGAAGTAATGTTCTGTTGATGTAGTACTTTAAATTATTCTAGTTTCAGCCTCTCTAACTCTAAATAGATTTTCCTGACTCAGAGAAGGTTAACAGCTGAACCTTATGCAGTCTACTTGTGCTAGTGCTAACTCTTCTATGCATTTCGTTGAGAGATACGTGCTCTCAGAAAATTAGCAGAAACTTTTCTAAAAAAAATATTGTATAACCAGCATCTTTTCTACTGCGATGTTTTAATGGCTATTTCTTTCTTTTTTCTTTTTTTTTTTTTACAGTCTGCCAGGGAGTAGTTCACCACCTTTCCAAACACCAGGATTTTGTGTAGAGCCCAAATATGCTCATTCCAATTACCTAACACACTTCCGAGAAACACTGCAGATATCAACTTCACATTTTTGAGGGTTAGGTTTCTTTCCTGTCAATAAGGGAACTCCTGTTCTATTGCTTGCGCTATTACATCTGGCACAGCTTAGCTTAGACCAGAGGTTTTGAAACGGAGTCTTGCATACCCAGCAAAGTGTGCTAACTGGATGGAGGCTGAATGTAGGAGTGCATATTTTCTGAATACTCCTTTTATTCTTTAAATATTTATTCTTTATCCATTCACATCAGAAGAAATGTTTCAAAATCTGTAACACTTAACAAACAAAAAAACCTAGCTGGGGGACGGGCAGGTTTGGAATGAACTAAAAAGCCCTAAAGCAGTCAATGTTTGTCCTACCTGCTTTGTAGCCTGGTAAAAAGCATCTTTTGAAACCGGATCCTGAATGCTTTCATTGTCATGTCATGTGAACTTCAGAAGCAAGATCGCTGATGAGGTTGGGGATAGCAGTTATAGTAGCACTTACTAAAAAGCCATTGCAAGTTATCTCAGCTTTCTTTTTTGGATGGTCAACGAATATGATATGAAGATACTGTTTATTTAGCAGTCAGAAAGAGAGAATCTTTCTTTAATACTGAGCAAAATCGTAAATTGAAAATAAATGTTGACTAGTAAACCAAAGGTTACAAGAGGATGCTGCTTGAAAGCAAATCCAGCATTACGTGCAATTCTGAATTTCTTTACCTTGGCTCCCAGAGCTGTCCTATTGTCTTAAAACTGTTTCTTTTTAAAATCTTCAGATGAAAAACCTGGAAGATTTTAATATCATGCTGACAGATGATAACCACTTCAACAAGCTTTGTCACTATTTGTAAAGAGCTGTCATTTAGTGGAAACGCTCTTTAAGCTTAAGCTGTTTGTAAACTAATCTTTAATGGTGAGAATATTGTATAAAACTTCAAGCAGCAAAAAGTTCTGCCATGCACATTCTGTGAAAAGAAGCTAGGGAATGTCTGTGACTTTGAGAGAAGCTTCATTGCAGAGATCCAAGTGCAGAAATTACGTGGGTCTTGCAAAAACAAGCAGAGTTTCAACAACAGAGAGCGCAGCAAACTGTGCCAAGCAGAGAGGGAGGTGATTGTTACCTGTTTGAAACTGGTGCTGCTTCATTGTGGAAGAGCTTCCATTGCTGCTCCTTGCTTGGGGTAGGAAATTCATGTTCATAAGAGTATGTGAGAGTGGACGAAGGTTTCATCTGTTAGACTGCATAGATGTTAAAAAGACTAAATACAGAGGCAGTGAGGGCACACCTAAAGTATGCATTTCTTGAATTAAAAAAAAAAAAAATACCAGAAAGAGGGCACTCTTGTAGTTCTAGCTGAAATAGTTGAAGGGTATAATTTACTTAGTAAATCCAGTGCTTCTTTTCAGTTCCAGTGTGAATTACTAGTCAACTGATCTTGCCTTTACAAAGATTGTTCATCTGAATAATGGCTGAAGTGGACTATTCTCTGCTCAGTTATTTAAAATAACAGCCCCTGTTGCAGCAAGGGTTAACAAAATCACAATTTTGGGGGTTTTTTCTTTCCCCCTGTTAGCATTTTCAGGTTATCTCCCTATGCACTCAATGATTTTTACACCTACCTTTTCCCATTCTTTAGAAAACAATGTTATCACTTTCTTCAAGCCTTTTTAAGATGCAGTGAGTTCCAAAATTAATCACTTGTGCAGATGCTCATAAATGTCTTTTTTTTTTTTTTTTTGAAAACAATGTTATCACTTTCTTCAAGCCTTTTTAAGATGCAGTGAGTTCCAAAATTAATCCCTTGTGCAGATTCTCAAAAATTTTTTTTTTTTTTTTTTTTTTGAGATACTAGTGCAGTTCCGACACAGGCTCAGGCATGTAGATCCTTCAGAAATGCTCAGAGAGAGTGGCCCGATTTAAATTATCTATTGAATACTGAAACACAAATTGCACATGAAATCCCCAAGCTTCAAGGGTCTCTGGCAGGTCACATCCTACCAGTCACTCAAACATTTAGTCAGTGCTACCCCCATGCACCTATGAAACTGAGCCTGTTTGACACCTCTGAGAATATTTCTCATGTTAGATCTGTTGTAAATGAGCACATGGTCCAGAATAATTAATGGCAACACTTCAGTCCTTTTTTGACAGAGTTGTGTTTCTTACGCAGTTTGTGCTGGTCTGTCTATTTAACTGCAATCAGCCATGCCTGAAAGACAGGAAAGAACAAGACGGACAAGTGTGTCAGTGAGTGAACCTCTTTCCTGTAATTAGAAATGCACAGGGAATAAATTATTCTCTAATTCAAGCTGTCCAGCTCACACTAATAATAACAACCCAAGAAGCAATCTGTTTATAAAAATTAAAACTGAATTCGTGAGACTCTTTAGTGCAAGACAGGATTTACTGTGCAGTCTTGTTCTAGTTTATTGTGCTTGAAGGGCTCTGTCAAGACACTATGAGTGTCTCGGACTGGACTACACAGCCATTTAATGCATGCATTTTCTATCATTAGCTAAAACTTAATCAGAGGTAACTGTAGCAGCTCTAGGGCAAATTCTTCTCTGCTAAATTAGTGGCTGATAAGGAACAAATTCCATAGAATGAAGGTATGAGCAAACTTAGACTAAGTTGTAGGGAGTGTTTGTTTGTTTGTTTGGAGTATTTCTGGCTTTTTTCTTCTGTGGAAACTTTTTAATACTTCTACATTCAATTGTCTTCCAGTTTGCATCGGCAAAACCTTTTCTGCAGAGGTACTGGTGAGGACCCCAGCAATGGCTCCAGAGCTTTGTTTTGTTTGCTTAAGTAGAATTCCTGTGAGTCTGGTAATTCCTTGTAAACACTAATGGGTCTTAGTTGTATCTCTAATGGCTAAAAATTTCATTTAAATTGCTCCATAGTCGGCCTTACAATTTTCAAACCACAATAGCATTAAAATTGGAGAAATAAGACTGATTCTGAAGGGTCTATCTTACTACCAGAGCCATAACACTGTAGGCTAAACTCTTTCTTCTCTGGGCTCTAGGGCAAAGAGAGTGGATGAGATCTTGAACTTTTGGACTCCAGATGTTTGGCTGAATGGATGTTAACTGTTTCTTGATACTTTTTTTTCTGTTGTTTTTTTCCTAAACTTAGGTGGGCCTTTATGGCGGGCTTCCAATTGTAGCACCTGATTAAGATGCAAAGAGCCGAGTGCTGGAGAGTGCAGAGCACTCTTAATTGACTTCTTGGAGTTAAGTGGAGATGTAAGGCAGTGAGAGTGGAGCAGGTGCCAGCATCCCTGATATTTTTAAGCAAACTCAGACCATTGGATGAAGAGACTTGATAGTAGCTCTTGGTTTTGGAAGATTGAAATGTACACAGTGGATTCTCTTTGTCGTACAACATGCTGCAAAAGAGAGTGTGGACTACAAGAAGTGAGCCTAACAGGGTACTATTTTTTATTATTATTGCGAAATCTCAATCACTTTATCAAATTCACTCAAATCACTTTATCCATTTTATTCCTCATACAAAGCATATGTAATTATGGTCAGTTGCTGCTCTGAAAGTATAGATGAGATCCAGGGGAAGGAACAAAAGCTGTCTAGGTTTTCTGGCACTTCTGTGTGTATACATCACTTCAAACAGAGTAGAACAAGCTTGAAGAGTCACTGGCCAGTAATTCAGAGTACCTAATTAATTTAATTGCAAACCATGAAATTATCAAATTAATTTATTATTCAAATATATTCATGCAATTCCCTCCCCTAGGGCTCTCCCCCTAGAAAAACCCTGCTTTTTCAGTGCAGCTCTGTTCGTGAACATCTGAAATCCAAACAAAAGAATATCCACTGTGTGTCAGACCATTCATTGTTCTAACCGTGTGCAAGGGGGGAAAAGTACAGAACAAAACATGAAACCCTTCTGTTAAACCCAGCCAGGCTGAAGGACTTACCCTCCTGTGTTTCTGTTCGTCCCAATAGCTTATGTAACTAATCAGAATGCTAATAACTGAATGTAAAACTAATTGCCAGTTTAGCATGTCCTAGTGAAATGTGCGATTTAAGTAATTTTTTTTCTGGTCATATTTGTTTTAAGTATCTCTCTCCTAGTGCTTGTGCTCTTGCAACGTTTTTATGCCTTGCTTTTTGGAGTCCAAGGTGAAGTCAGCTGTGACCCAGACCCTTCACCGATCAGGCTTTTACAAGTCCCAGGAAGGGGAAAAATGATAGAGGAGAGAGAATAAACTCACAAATCTCTTTCACAGAATGCAAACTCTTCAAATATTATTTTGTATGAGCGGCTGCTGCCCTTCCCATAGCTCTGTAGTTCAACGTCTAACGTCAATGAGCTGTGCCAATAAGAGAAGGTGGGGACAGAGAAGGGATCTGGTGCTTTTTGTGGTGTAACCTCTCATTACAAGCATGAAATCAGTAATGAGCTATCAGAGCTTGAGCTTTCTAAGTCTGGGAAAGAAACACATGGTTGATTTGAAATTTGCTTTTGAATCCATTGCTAGGAAATTCCTTCCATTAAAGAAACAGGATGATCTCCTTCCTTTTAATCATAGTAAGCAAGGCACTTGGTCCTTCCCTGATAGAAGAATTGGGTCTGGCTTTTTGTCATCTGACAAAAATAAATAAAATTAGTTGATGCTAACACATCAGCTTCCTACACCTTCACATGAACTTAAACCTCTCATATGACCTGACCTCAGAAGAAGGATGTGTAGAAGTAGTCTTCCTGGTGTCTTTGGGGGCTTGTTTTTGTTTTCCTTCGCCTTCTCCAGCTTTCATCCCACCAGTGCCCTCAAAGCTTTGATATGAAGAGAACTCCATTGCATTACAGATGTTCTTTTGTCCCTTTTGGATGCTTCTGACTGGCAGCTGCTCGGTGGTTTTATGCTGGCACCCCTGCTCCTGCTCACCTTTCCTCTCACCTGTTACGACACGAGGGTCTTTTCTGTTTGCCCCGTTGCACACCGTGCTCTAATCCAGGCTTCCTGCACATCTCCTCAGAAGTAATTCTGCTTTCGTGGCTCCCTCTGAGGATCTGTCACCCAGCCTCTCTTAGTGTTGCATTATTAAGCATTGAGTAGACACCAAGCGAACTTGGTGGAAACTGTATTCAAGGGGTGTTTCTCTGCGTGTGTGTGTATTCTCTGATATGCTCCCGCACACGTGGGCATCTGCGTGCATCTGTGTGCAGTGGGAATCTGATTACTGTGGGAATCATCGCTACCTGTGTCCTTGCACACTCTTTGTCAGATCTGCTGGTAGATGGTGTCTGTGCTGCATCAGAGGAACAGTGAGGACATCCAGTGGTCACATGGGTTATAGTTAATTACTCCTGATCCTGTCAGTAAGATCAAATTTCCAAAGCTTTCTTGTTTTCTCAGCGTTTGACTTGTTTTTCATGATAGCTCATTATGCTGTAAAGTGCCTGACAGAAGGTTGGGATGACTACTTTCTCGTCTTTTCCTTCCCTGCTATGTGATGTTGCTTCCTATCTATCAACAACTGAAATCAGGAAATTGAGTGTCTCTCAGAAGAATATCTGGGGATATCTTTTAATTGCTTTTCAAATGGAGAATTTGGAACAAACTGCAAGGAAAACGTTAGCTATTATTTTGAATGCATAACACCTGAATAACCAGTAAATAAATACTATTGCTACAGGTGACAGAGATTTTTAATTAATGATAAATAATCACAACTTAATTTGAAAAAGTTGTATGAAAAGTTTACCTCATGCATAATTCACATGTATCTTGGTTCATCTGGAATCTGTAATGAGACTGAGAGGAGCCATCTCCTTCCCTTTTCTGAATCCGGCAGTGATCAAATTCAGTCACTGCTCATCGAGGGAGCAGTCTTCCATTTTTCTGACCCAGTGAGCTTTTCTGCTATAATTCTGAGTGGATAGATTTTAAAACAAATGGATAAAAAAACCCTGATCTGTGGTTGTCATAATGTAGAATAGCAACATCAGTGAGTTCCAGACCTTTGCATCAGAGGACTGGAGATGTTTCTTGCCCTGGCCTGTCTAATGACTGCTTGTTGTACGATCGTGCAGAAGAGTCAGCTGTCCTTTGCCCACTTAGTAGCTCCAGAAATGGCACAGGCTGATCTTCTCACTAGTAGCATCAGAACAGCGAAATGTCAATCCGTTATGCATCAGTATAGCCAACTTTGCCCCCCAGTTTTGTTCAGATATATGAAAAAAGAATATGAAACCACTAGTGATCAAGAGAGCATATACAAATCTAACTTTTTTGTCGTTCTTGTTATTTAT
>NW_010404392.1:66000-69999 GCF_000710305.1 Buceros rhinoceros silvestris | reverse complement strand
CCGTGCCCGTCCTCCAGCCTGCCATGGCGGGAGGAGGGTAAAAACAACTGACAAGAGCCGCGTTGTTACCGGCGAGGGGACGGGAAAGGGCTTTTTACCAGTTTGTCATCTTCGGGGGAGAAATGAGCAAACGTGCTGTTTGTGTCATGAACTCTTGTGTCTGTAATCGCGTTGACTGTCTCAGCTTGTAGCGTTGGCATGACCAGCTGATTTCCTGACCACGCTTTGCTGAAAGGATGCAGGGTTGCTTATTCTTTAAAGTGCTGACTTGCTGTTTGAGCAAATTCCTCGGTGACGCGTCTGTGCAGAAATCCTCTTTTGACAAGCGATTTTGTAAAAGTTATTTTGGGAATTAAAAACCCAATGATTTGTGTTGCCACCTTAATAGTCTATCTCTGATGTTTAATAGTCACCTTAATAGAATGGCTGTGGTGTTTAAACCCTCTGTGTGTAGTTACTAACTTGCTGCATGAAATTTCAGCCTTTTTTGAAGTCTAGTCAGGTTTTTTACAGAAAACTAGTGCTGCAGAGTTCCAACAGACTCCCTTTTACAGAGCCTGTTCTTAATTGATGCTCAAGCTATTTGTTTTCTTTTGACAGCATTTGTCATCGATGACAGAAAGGCCTTCAACGTAAAAGCTGATAGCAAGATGTGGCTCACTTTGCTTCTGGGTAAGTAGAAAATTTTGGGGAAAATACTCTTCCTTTTACCTGTCTTGCTCTGGAATTGTAAACTGCGTCAAAGAGTGGAAGAACATACAGCTGTAAGGGAATGTAAATTCAGATATTATTATATTTGGGAATACTTTGGAGTAAATAATAAAACGGCTAATGGCCAAAGTCTTGGAACAAGCACCTGAAAGTATTTGCAAAATGAAATAAGGAAACCATTCCTAAAGTTAACAGACGTTAAAAAATAGCGAGGCTGTCAGATGAGCAATTAGATATACTCCAGGTATTCCATTAAAAGACTGTCAGGGTATTCCAAAGATGCTGGTGCTATTAATCACACCACCGGCAGCGCTGGTGCCAAAGGGAGTTTCTTCAGTTTGATGGATTACATTGCAAAGTAGTAGCAGGGAACCAACCCTGAGCTTACAGACTAATTGATGAGGGAACCGGGCCTGAATTGCTTTGCTTACCTCTTGTTTATTCAGCGTTTCCTAGACTCATAGTTACTTAACTGACGCAGAAACGCTAAACTGATGATCAAAATAGAGAAGGGATTTCCTTTGCAGAAGAGCAGATTAGGTAGGGAGCTTTATAATTTCTGCAGTTTGAATTTGGTTGTGAAACCCCGATAATCAGTTGAATACTTCAGGGAGCTGTTTGTATTCTTCATAGGAGTAAACCCTTAGTAGTGAAGCATACAAGAGCATGCAGTGTTTGCTGTAGCAAAGAACGAACGTATACTAAATATGAACTAGTGCAGGTTTTGTTAGTGGTATTTGAATTTTTGTTGTTGTTTTGCTTAAGCATTAAGGTCCGGATTTTAAAACCAGAGGCTCAGGTTGAGCTAGTTTTGTTATAGGGTGTAGATTTTTTTTTCTTTTAAGAATCATCTTAAATTTACGTGCAGCAATAAAGTTGTCAGATACACACTCTTAGACAACACTTTCTATGTTGGGATTTTTTTTTAACTGAGGCCGTGTTCTTGAAACTATCCTCTGTAGCTCACACAGAATGCCCCAAGGAAACACCTTGACTAGGCTGCAGAAGTAGTCAACACTTTCAGCTTCCTCACCATTCCCACTTGTGCTGTATTCCTGCCTGGTCCCTTTGGGGATAGGTACAAAGTATTCAGCAGTTTCTCGTTCTTTTCTCATCCTGTTGCATTACAGTATCTCGGTTATTTGTTGATTTCTTGGTAAATGAGTTCTGTATATTATGGCTTTATTCTTCGGTATTTAATTCCTAGAATTAGAATGCTTTTTGTGTGCCACTCGTGCTGCTTTTCTTAGAACAGAGCACGGGCAAAAATAGGAAATATGAAGAATAAACTATGAGATTTTACATAATAGCCCTAGTCTGCAAAAATCTGATCATAAGCTTTGCTTTTCGGGCTTCTTAGATTGGATGAGAAAATGACATCTGCAAGTTTAAGCACATAGTAGCTGCGTGAGTCTTAGTAGCATGCGGACTGTAGTATTCCTCTCCTGTCCTCTCCTCCATTCCCTCCCCAGTAGGACATTATTGGGATCAAAGGATGGTAATTACAGAGAGCTGATCTGCATGTTTTCCATCAGAAACTGGTTTAATGTAAGTCTGGATGCAGTCTGTTGAAAAATGCTGATTTGGACTCATAGTGGGAGTCTGAATTAGGCACATTGTCCCTCGAAATGTGAGTAATTAACATGAATTGCTGGGTGATTATAAAAGGTCTTCATTTTATACTTGTAATAGAGCGATATTGTGAAGTTTTAGTCAAATTTGTATTAAATTGTCCAGAATAGCTGTGAATGTATTTACACTTAATGTGTTGACTTTAAATAAAACCGAAGGGAAAAATCGGATTTAAATATATTGTTTTCTCTATGAAATAAGTGGTATGTTTGAATTGGAAATGTAATTTCCATATTAATAGATAATTAATTTGGAGCGGTAAAATACTGCATATTTGGCTTATTTGGAACCCCATCAATTTGAGATCATGAACGGTACTGGCAACTAATGTGCATTTATTTTGACTTCACTGTATGTTCTTACCTAACATGAAATCTGTCTTAAAACTGGTATTTTTTTCTGGTTGGGGTGTGTGTGTATATGTAAATATGTTTTGGCATCTGATCTTATTGGGAAACTTAGCAATATCGCTGAGAAATAAATCAGGCCTTGTGCAAATGTGATACTCTAAGTAATAGCCAAGAAAGGTACAGACAGCTCGGTTTCTTCCCACACAAGTACTGCAAAACGGGGTTCTTCATGGAACGTGGTTTGCTGTGTTGCTGATACAGCTGATGTGCTTACCTGAAATTCCATCCCATGTCCACATCTGCTTTTCTGAGAGGGGAGTTTGCAGCTCTCTGTGAGAACTAGCGTAAATGGCCTTAGTGTTTTTTTTTTTAAATCTGTTTAGCTCCTGAAACTTTTCTAAGATGTTAAAGTCCACTTCATGTGAACTATACTGCGCAATCCTCTGGTGAATTTTTTTGTCTAGGGAGTATATGTAAAGTTTTAAAAGAAAGCTTGTGTTACTCATTTTGTGACCGAAATCTATGCTTCTCTTTGAGAAAACTACTTTAGTGACTCAAGTGGAGCTGAAAAACTCTTAAGGAAGTTTCAGTGTGGTATTTTACGTCCTCAACTACTATATGAAATACGTAACGAGGAGAATTTTAAATTATAAGGGCAAGTAGTTTAGAAATTTTTTTTCCCCTTAGGTAATCCTTTGGTTTTTTTCCCCTTAGGTAATCCTTTGGTTTTTTTCCCCTTAGGTAATCCTTTATTTTTCTTTTCCCCTTGTTTTACCCAGTTTCATCTCACACATTTTTATATACAAAAAAGGAGTATTGAAATTAAGGTTCATAAATGCAGTTAGTTGCATTGTGACCTGTGGTGACAGTGATAACAAGTACTGACAGCAGCGTTGTGATGGCAACAATAACGCTATATTACAGCAGCCTTGTGTTGGAGGGACGTGTGGTTTGGGAATATACGCTGGGGCACAAGTTCAGTCCGCTCCTCTTCGGCATACATTTAGTGGTTTTGCAGAGGTGTTTTTCTTTCTCTCGCCCTTGCTGCTTTCTGCAAACAGACCGTCGTACGCATGCAGCGTGCAGCCTGAACACAGGCACTTTCACTAACTCTCCAAGTATATTCTGCAGGCATTTGATGTGTATTTTACCCATGTGCAAGCAACCTGGCCCATCCCAGGTTGCCAAAGAAGCGAGGACTGTGCCAGGATGGGTGCTGTGAGCTGGAGGTGTGAGCACATCAGCACTCTGGAGAGGGATACGGGGCTCAGCACCTCCTTGGCTCCAGCCGGTTGTCCTCTCCTCT
>NW_010404392.1:2034-65884 GCF_000710305.1 Buceros rhinoceros silvestris | reverse complement strand
TCTTTCCCTCTGCTCCATGTAGCCTATGTGAATAAGAGCGCTCTTCATTAACCGTAAAGATTTTCTTGGATTGAAGGCAACTAGTCTACCTGACCTTTATAGGGTAAGAGAACCACTGTGTGCCTCGACACCCGCAGTCTAGAAGGAGCACCGTGCTGCTTCTAAATACCTGCCCTTTATACCGCACCCATGATGAGTGCTGCCCGAGCAAAATGGAGTAGCTTCTGCTCTCTGTGGATCTTGTCATGCTCAAGAAGTGGGAGACCTAGATTGTTTACCCACCACTTCATCATTGTTTGTCTTTTCCCTTTGTCCCTCAGGTTACCTCCCTTGTTCTGTAGCTATGTAACAACAATGCAGATAGTCTCCAAATGGAAAAATGGAATCTTACTACATGCAGAGTCTACCTTTTTTAGCAATGGTTGTCTCTGTTGTGTTGGTTGTTATGGTCCGTTTGGATCACTCAAATTTTACAGATGTCCCCTGTATCACACCAGAAAGCACAAAAGCCTTATCAGTCCTGATCTCCTTCAAAAGCTTTTTGGGTGAGATGATGTATTAATACCTTCCAGCTTGGAAGTTTGGTCTGTACCGTTTCCATGGGTTGGCAGATTCTGAAGAAACTGCCCAACAGTCACTGCAGGATTACGGCTGCAGGAGACAACCAGGCTGCATGATGACCTTTAGCCCTTCCTGGCCACAGAGTTTCAAAGAGCTGGCCATGAAATTCAGAAGTTCCTCTTCTTCTGTGCGTCTGGAGACTGAGTACCTTCTGTGCATCTCTGAATTAGTGCTGTAATTAATAAACAGGATTTCATGTTCAATTATTTCAATATTTGAGTAACTTGACACCTTTTGTTTCCTTTACAGCTGCTATTGCAGGAGTCCTGCATTGGTAAGGTTAAATTTATTGCTCAAGAGTAATACGGTATTTTAAATAATAAAAATATCATTTGGACTTATATTTAGACAAGCTATTTGGATAATTTATATTTAGATCTTTCATCTCAAAACACACTGTTGTCTCTAAGATGAATAATTTTGTTCTGAAGCTGACGTGAAAGGTTTCTTAAGCCTGTGTAGCAAAGAGTGAAGCTGCTTTCCAGGTGGAGAATTGTTGCTTAGCGATACAAATTCAGGCACATTTCCACTAACAGACTTTTTTTACTCTCAGTGGGTTTTAAAAGTCCAGATAAACCCTTTCAACTTTCTCCTATGTTCTGCTTATTTGAAGTCTGCTTTAATTTCTTAGAGAAATCATGATGCAAAACTAACAGAGAAGTCTGGCCAGTGTTTTCTTCGTCTACAGAAGAATGGCCTTTCAAGTACTTTTTGTCAATGAAATCCTTGTGTTTCAGGTTCCATCCTAACCCTCACCCTTCTTTTTTGTTGTACAGACTTGAGTGAGAGTGGCTCCTGGAGTGATTTTCACCAGCTGCTTTTGCAGAGATGGAAAGTAACAGCTACTGCCACTCTGATTTTGTTTCCTAGCCCGAGAAGGACTAGTGATTTCTAGTAGTTTTTCTGGCAAATTCCCATTCAAAAGCAGAGTCATGTGCACTGCTCTGTTTCTTGCTTTTTCCACCCTTTCTGGAGGTGAAGCTCCTCTTGGAAATTGCAAATTTTGCCTCCAACGTGATTTGCATTTTTCCTGACTTCTTTTTTCTTCCCTATAGTTGCACCTTTATTTAAATATGCTTTTGATGGTAAGCTCATCTATAATAAAATGCAGGTAACTGCCTTAAAATACAAATCGGGAGAGATTTTTGTGGAAAAAACATACATGACTTGTATGTGCACCATTATTTTCACCAGTTTTTAATCTGTGTTTCTATTAACTTTTCAGATATTTGAATTTTCTTTCCTAATATGTAGACTTGATAGTATTAGTAGCATTAAACTTTTGATCCTTAAGTGTCTGTGCTGAAGTTAAAATGACTGATTCCATCACAGAATTTAATAAACGGTCTGTAGGTTCCATTTCAAATAATCTGAGTAGAGGAGAATGTTGATATAATACATGAGTAAATTAAAATACCACTTTGTAAGCAAACTTTGGGTCTTCACTGGATGTTTTGCCAGCTGTTCCTTGGTGTATATGAGTTAGTGCAGGTTCTAGAACTCTTTCTTTGGTTTTAATTATTGTTATTTTTTAACAGGTATCACATAACAACTCTTTTTGAAAATGACCGTCACTTTTCCCACCTGTCAACGCTAGAAAGAGAAATGGCTTTTCGCACAGAAATGGTTAGATTACATTCCAATAAAAATGCAGTGATTGGAAAAGTTCCGTCTCTAATCTGGTGATCATGGGCTTTCCAAAATGTCTTAATACCTTCTGGATAAGTAAATCTATCGATACCTTGCAACTAACATGTAGTACGCTTTTACACGCAGAGCATTTGTGTGTCCTGCAGCTGATCCCTATGAATGTATCTCTTCACATTTCACTTCGAATGTAATTTACATGTATGATTCTAGAGGACCTAAAATACAAAACTATTCTTTTTTTTTTTTAATATTTTCTTAAATTACTAAATGTTGGCATACATATGTGTACATATTTACCTTTTGGCTGCTTTTATGTTGTGAAATCCTCTGCTAGTGAGTAGCTACCAGCCCAAACGAGAGATTTCTAGATGTGCTATGAGACGAGGTGGAAATAACCTCACGTTGCTGTTTCAGCAGCACTGATAGAAGAGATTTGAAAAACTGGATAGTCATCTTGCATCATTTTGTCCTCTTTGTTGTATTATAAAATTTTATTGAAAGCCCAAGCTTGTTTATGGCAGTTCATGAAGCAGAAGTGACCTCTTTAATCCTGAGTAATGGTTCTGCTCTCCCGTAGGGTCTTTATTATTCCTACTTCAAGATCATTATTGAGGCACCATCGTTTTGGAATGGAGTATGGGCAATTATGAATGACAGACTAACCGAATACCCTTTAGTGATTAACACCTTACAGAGGTTCAATCTTTACCCAGAGGTGAGCTGTTCTACAAATAAAACCGTCAGACAAATCTTTGGTTTCTTTACAGATATGTGTTACCCTCGAAAACGTGGTTGTAAAGTTACAGTGATTAATGGAGCATTGCTTAAATACTGTGTTTTAGTTCCAGATTTAAAATGAGAAGGTTACTTCATACATTGTGATGAATTCTCAGACTTCAAGTGCGTCTAATCTATAGATGTTACTATTTTGTGCCCTGAAGTTGCAATCCTATTCTATACTTCTTGTCTTTTGTTCTTTTCACCGAGAGCAGGTAAGTAGCTGGCATTGTGTACTTCAGGAAATAGGAAATAATGACAATAATACCTGCAGTCATACAGGTATTGAGAGGTTATTTTGGCGTGTGTTTTGTGTAGCACAATGAACTAACCGTCACAATTCACTGTGACGCTAAAATCTATGAGTGGCAATAGTTTACTTACACACTGCAGAAGAAATTCCTCTGTAGAAGACTTGACTGCTGTTGTTCTGTACCTGCTTGATGTTAGACTTGGTACCTGGTTAGATTCTGTTCCTACTCTCCTTCTTGTCACTAAAGAGAACGTGTCTTTAAGTACAGGAATGTTGGGTTTTCCCTCTCTTACGGTTTTGTCATCATGTCTCAAACATTTTGCAAAGGGGACACTCCTTTTGTTAATTTATATTTCTGTAACTCCATGTGTCAGCAACAGCTTTTTTTTTTTTTTTTTTGAGAACTAAGGACTAATAATGGCTGTAATTGTTGGTTACTGGCATTTATACTTGTTCTCCTGCTCTGTGGGACCTTTCAGGAATTGTACGTGTAAGAGTTCTTGGCATGCATGTAATGATTTCATTTGCTTTTTGATTCCTTGCTCTGGAAGAACTTAATGCTAATGTTTTGGGTTTGTCTGGGGGTTTTTTCAGTGGTTTGGTTTTGTTTTGTTAACTCCAAAGGTATTTCAGTTTAGTGCTAGAAATGCACCATTAGGAACAGTACCTTATTTGAGTATGATAGAGCTGTTTTCTTTAGCTGAGGAACATTTATTGACTTCAGCTATAGTCTGTCTTGCAAAATCAAAGGTAACTGGTCAAATGAACTTGCTGTTAGAGAACCATCAGTATCACCATGAAAGATGACTAAGTAAATTGGATGATGGAATCAAATCAAGAGCAGTCAGATGTAGTGGCTGACAGTCTGCAAGAACATTAGATAGGTTACTGTGCAGAATGTGTGGGCTTGCCTGTTCATTCAGGGTTTTTTAGGATCATGCTGGTGCTCATAGAACTTGGCGATCAGGTGTGAATGCATCTTTTGTGTGCCTGTGTGGGCATGCAAAGCAGGCAAACAGTCGCCTCTGCTCCTTTCAGTCATTTACTGCTTATGTCTGTAAAGAGATTTTTTTTTTTTTAAGTGTATTTCTTGGGTATTCTTGTTGCCACATACCTACATCTATAAAACCACCAGTGGGTGCAGCTTGACATTTGAAGTATGTTCTCCAAATTTATCTAATTTTACTTATGGTTATAGTGGGGCTGGGTGGTGGAAAGGTGCTTGTGGGTTTGTTGGCAGTGAAATTTTTCCTTGTGATCCTCAATATCCAGTCACATTTTCTGAAAGTGTTTCATTTCCTGTTTGATATTTTAGGATCTTTCCTTCTCCTTTCAGCCCAATAGTAGTGTTAAGGCTGAGTTTTCATAAAAATTTTTGGTTGTTTAGCGGATTCCAAAATTAATCACATCAAAAATAGCCTTGAAATCCAGTTGCAAAAAAGGAAGTTAAACCCATTACGAAAAGTAGAACAATTCACCTGCTTGTATGGCTGGTACTAGTCACGAATACTTCAAAAGAAGGAAAAAAAAAAGTGGGTACATAGAAATCACTACATCATCTGTGGTGTTAATTATAAATATAAGAAGTAAAAGCAACAACTCAGCCTTTGTAGTTGTACACTATTCCAGTCCCCATAAAGTCTTGGTTTTCCAGATATTTGCTGCATAGTCAGGTTGTTCCAGTAGTTGTGATGGTTTTTATATCTGTGATCCCTGATGCAAAATGGCAGAGAGATCACATGTTAAGTTTACTCTCTGGCCATTCATCCTAACGGAACAGTTGATGTTTCTGTGTGTGTATTTCAGATATTTCATCTGATGATGAAAATTTGAATTGATGAGTGTTGTGTAGTTGGCCTGAAAGTGCTTTCTCAAAGACAGTGTTTGTCTTTTGCATGAAATACCTAACCTGGTAATTTTTTGGGGAGTATTCATTTGTGGTGACATCTGCCTCAGACACAAGCACTTATGACATAAAAAGCTTAAGTTGATAAATCAGTAAAATTGTTTTTGTGCAACATTGGCTGAGTAAGAACGTTTGATGTTCAGAAACCTTCAGGAATTCGGGATAGTGTACTTTGCAGGACGGAATATCGAGGCGGGGTGTCTCGGTCTAGAATGATGTAGTTACATTTTGAATATATAAAATTTACACTGTGAGAGTGTAAAGCCACAGATGAAATGAGCCATGGTGATTGGAGCTCTGGTATTAACAATTAAGTATAGAATCGCAGAACAGTTGAGTTGGGAAGGGTTGTCTGAAGATCGCCTAGTCTCAACACTCTTTGCGAAGCAGGGTGAAGTACAGCAGGTTGCTCAGGGCCATCTCAGGTTTCATTTTGAATATCTCCACCTCTGGGCAACTTGTTCCAATGTTTGACTCCCCTCAAAGTAAAAGTTTTTTGGCATGTGTAGTGGAATATCCTGTGTTTCAATGTGTGCTCATCATCTCTTGTCTTGTTCAGCCGAAAAGAGTCTGTCTCAGTCGTCTTTGTGTCCTTCTTGTGTCTTGGGCAGCCCTGAACAGGACTCAGCACTGGAGATACAATCTTGGCAGTGCTGAGCAGAGAAGGACCTCCTTGCCTGACCTGGTGACATACAGCCAAGGATACATTTGGCTTTCTTTGCATCAAGAGCTTATCGCTGGCTCAAGTGCAGCTTGTCCTCCAGGACTCACAAGTCTTTTTCTGCAAAACTGCTTTCTAGCTGGTCAGCTCCAGTTTGTACTGGTGCGTGGTGGTGCACCTCCCTGGTGCAGGACTTTGCATTTCCTTTTTTTGAGATTCCTGTTGCCCCATTTCTCTAGCCTGTTGAGGCCCTTCTGAAGGGCAGCACAAGCATCAACCACTCCTTCCCGTTTTGCGTCACGTGCAAACTTGCCGAGGATATTCTCTTGTGCCATCGTCTAGCCACAGCTGTCCCCTCATCTACCCACACAGTCATCTCAGAATGTTATGAAGTTGGGCAGGTGTGATTTCCCCTTGGTAAATCCATACTAACTGCTTCCAAACACTTTGTATGTTTGGAAGTGGTTTCCAGGAGGATTTCCTCCATCACATTCTCAGACATCAAGGTGTAATTCCCTGTGTTTCCCTCCTTGAAGATAAAGTGACATAAAGAGTTTTATTAATTATATGGTGAAAGAAAAGAGGGAATCGTCCTTCTCGTACATGGTTTCTGTGACAGAGGGCTGAGGCAGCTCATACTGCAGTGGTGAAACACATTTGCAGTCTGGGAACTCCTGGGTTATAACTTTCAAAGCAGCTCAGCTGGAATGGTCACATTACTCATTTATGAACTCAATAAAGTCAGTTATATCCTGACAGAATCACTTGGTGGTGTTAACTGGTGACTTTGCTGTGAGATGAGTTGTCGTTTTTCTGTGTGTAAAATACTGATGTTATCTGTGTAAGGAGTTAGGATTTAATTTGGTGGTTGTTGTAAGAACATTAAGACCTTTGCATGGAAAATGAAAATGCTGGAAGCCCTTTCTAATGTGTGTTTAAATTTAACCTATCAGAGTTTAGCTGAGTAGAAACCCTAGAGATTTGGTCCATTAATATTCTTGCCAGGTGGAGAAAAATTAATTGATTTTAATGGATTTAATTTGGCCATCCATCCTCTTCCAAGAAAATCAGGGATTTTAATATCTGATAAACAAAAAATAGTTAAATGAGGAACCTTCCAGACAATACTGAAGTATAGAATTTTTTCAAATATTGCAGTTTGATGCATGAAATTATTTCTGTTTTTAAGCAGTTGCAGTTTTAGCCTATTAATGAACAGTTGGTCTGTGCAGCCTTTAGGAAGTTATGGTCAAAAATGCTAAGCTGTTGAGCTAAATCCTGAGTTTAAAATAAATCCCGGGTGCGGGCCAGTTGTCATGAGAGGTTACTTTGGGCATTGAGCTCCTCTCAGAGTTCCTTTTCAGAAACTCCAAATCCTGTTTTCCACCTAGGTGGTCCTGGCCAGCTGGTACCGCATATATACCGCCGTTATGGATTTCCTTGGTGTGCAGACAAAGACGTGTTGGACTGTAAACAGAGGAAAAGGGCTTAGTCCTGTTGAAAGTTGCGAGGGTGAGTTGTGTTTTATTCTGGTTTCTTCCTGGAAGCGTGTAATTGTGCCTTTATGTATTTCAGAAGCAATAAACGTTCCTGTGTGTTTATTGCTCACGTGCTTTCTTTGGCTAAGCTTGGGGTTTTGGCAGGTTCACAACACAAGTGAGAAGCGTGAAAAGAAGAAGAGGTACTTTGGAGGGGTGAGAATGTGGGCTCCTCCTACCTAGGTTCAATTCCTATACCGCACTTTAGAACTTCACAGCTGTCGAGCATTCATAATGTGGGGCTGTTACAAAGAATAAGATGTGCTACATGCAGTTGGAAACTACTGTTAAATTTTTGTAGCTTCGGTAGAATCTCCAGTGCATTCCAAGTTCCTACATTTCAAAAACTTGCCCTCTAATTCCTCTCCTAACTACAACTCGAGGAGTTGGTACCCACAAGGCTCCCTTTTGGAGAAGTTTTGTGTAGTGACTCTGCTGGGAAAAATTCTCTTCCTCTTTTGACCTGCTATTCAGCATAAGAATTTTAATCTTATACCTTGATCTCGATACCAAAGCTTGGATGCTGCCACTTGCTTGGGTTTTTTTCCCCCACATTTAAAGTATTGGCTTGTCAAGTGAGTATTCACGCCATAAAAGTACCTTGCTGAGAAGCGCTCTTGATGTTCTACAGTCAGTTAAAACTGAATGGTAGATGGTAGCTTGTGAAGTTGTTTCATTTCATCTTTTAAGGTGTCTTTGGTGACAAGTTAGGCTTTTGCCTTCACACAAAAGCTAAAGAAGTTTCATAAGAGTTTGAATGATTCACTTCCTTTAATTTTGTCAGAAGCAATAAACAGTGAATAAATGTATACCTTTTCCTTCCTGTTCTTCTTAAAAACAAACCCAAACCAATGAAAACACCAACTATGGAGACTAATGTGTTTAGTGAGCGTGGCATCATCTTCAGAGAAATGTCTTGCCGGGGTTTCAGCGGTGGTGGATAATCATTCCTGTGTGTGAAACTATGCAGTTTCTGTATCTTCTCTAGAATGAATAAGGCTTTTAATGCTGTGCTTCTGAAACAATTAGAGCCAGGAGGGTTTAAAGAATTGATGGGAAAGAGAATAACAACAGAAATGTGAATGCGGAGGTGTTTGTGAAATGAATAAATCAAAAGCCTTGCATTATTGGAAAATCTCTTGGCTTCTAATGAAACAAAGCAAAGAGCATTGTCTGTGATATGTTTAAAGATGGATTTACTTTTGCAAGAGGTGGGAAGTGAGAGCTTCAGGAGTACAAACCTGATGTAAACAGCTCTATGAAGTCAAAACATTGTCTGTGCAGAATGTTCTTATGCCTTCTACACTTTGCAAGCTTTTTCTGAACAGTTAATGCTTCCCTCTTGACTTACTCTGTTGCTGACTGCCCCAGTGCTGTGTCTGCCCCTCCTCTATTTGTTTTTTCAGGAGTGTAGTCTTGCAGCCGAATCTCCACCGTAATCTTGATGACATTAACTTTTTTTAGTTGTCCCTGTGTAGATACCTTGTGGTAACATGCCGTGTGCTGCATGATACTGATTGTAGGGTGGGTTATATGATCTTTCTTCTGTATTTGACAGTGTATTCCCTGTTTGTTTGTTAGGCTTGGGAGACCCTGCCTCCTTTTATGTTGCTGTGATTTTTCTTTTGAATGGATTAATGATGTCACTGTTCTTCATATACGGTACATACCTCAGGTAAGGCAGCTGAGACTGAACTATGTGGTTGGTCCTAGCCGTCAGCTTTTATAGGAAACTTGAAAAATATTTTTATGGGATATTGCTTATTTGTTTGAACAGTATAGTGCTTTCTATTTACATTATTGTTAAAAATTTACTGAAACAGAGAAGGTTTTTGCTTAAAATAAATGACGATGCCACAAAAATTGTGGAAAATTTCAGTGAAGCGATATCTCAGTGATGCCACCAGTGGATAAAACTCACTGCTGTGCAGGTGTTAAACGGCTTTTGACAGGTTTCTGTTTTTAAAATTATCAGTGAAACTCGTTTGTAAACAGTTTGAATGACAGGATACTTCTAACCAAGACTGGACATTTCCCAGTGCTTTGCCTCAAGTCGTGCTGTGTGTCTTTCAATTTGAACTTAACTGAGAAGATAAAATACCATTTTAAGATAATGCATTCTCTTGGAGATAGCTATATACTTCCCTTTTCCTATGAATTTGTGTTTTCACTACCTGTCCTTACATTTCAGGAACTGTAATACACTTTCATACAGAAATAGACTCCACATTCAGCAGAAAAACAGAAGTGGAAATATTTTTCCATTTACCTCTACTTTCATTTGTCAGTTTTGCAAAAAAGCGAAAGGCTGCATCATTTTCCTCTGAGAGATGTGATCGTTTTTCCCTTTCGTTCTGTGACTTCACTGTCTTGTGGGTTTTTCTCCTGCTCTCTCTGAGGCCTGTGCTGATAGTTCATATAAAGAATAGTTCGTATAAAGAGTAGTTCATACAAAGGGCAGGAGCTGACAGTGAAAAGAGGAAACTGCCCGGTGCAATTCTTAGGTGTTGGGGGGTAAAGCGTCTATGTTTGTATTCCTTAACATAGGAAACTAATGTCTCATGTTGAGGAAGTAGATAAAGTCTGAATATTCATATCATTAACTTGTCTTTTTCTCTTAAGGGAGGTCCTGCATTTTATATATTAATGTCATTGAAAAATCAGTAAGCTCTTCATTTCTCAGTACTTTCATTAGACTTGGGTGGCAATAAATATCAAGTATTGATAATAATTCAGTTTTTACTATAAATAATCTGCAGAGTAGGTAGTCTAGATGACTAGAATATAAACGCAGCTCTTTCAAGGTGTAAGCCACCAGCTATCTGGATTATAAAAAGAATGACAAATGACTACGAAGTTTCCTGCAGATAGGATTTTCATCATACTTATTTATTTATTCTGAAGAATATTGATAGTTGGATACCAGATCTAGATGAGTGCTTAGTCATTACGGCTGTTCCAAGGTTCCTCGTAGTCAAAGCAAGCCAGAGTATTTAGGCTTTTCCATAAGATGTGAAAAAGATGGAAGAACTGGAGTAATGCAGTTCTACAACACTGAAGTAGATAATCTTATGAACTGGCATAAATCTCTTTCATAAAGCTGATATTCTTTCTGCTCTGGGTTTTGAAAGGCTTTGTCATAGCCTGACTCATTGGATGATGGGAAACCATCCTCTAATATTTTCTCCATCTCTTCTTTCCTGAATTTGTTAGCAGTAATCATCTCGAGCTTACATAATTGTTTTTTCGAGGGTTTTTTTTGGTCTCCCTATATGTTCATAGAATGCGTAATCTTTTTTCTTTCAGCATGTAAGAGAGTGTAATCTTTTTTCTCTGATAAGATAACTGAAGCAATATGGTGAGAACTCTTGCCAATTTTTGAGGGTTTTTTTTCCACGGACAAAGGGATGGCTTTTCGACGATAAGTACTTTATGCAGTTGTAAGATCCTGCCCTCCTCTCAACCTAACCCGCCTCTTTATTCCCGTAGTCAAGGGACAGCCTAAGCTGATTGTCAAATACTGTGTCTGGAACTACCAGTGTATTTCCCATTTCTCTTTCTGACAGCACTTTTTCAGTATTTTGTTTCTTGCATATTAATCAACAGTGAAATACAGCATTTCCCGAGATGACTTTAAGCTATAGGTTGTTGTACCCAGGGAGTCTATAGACTCATTCTTTAATTATTCCAGAGCTGACTCTACCAGACAAAGTGTAACTGTTCAGGTCATCAGCAGTTCTGTAAAAATGACTAATAATTTATTAAATTCAGATTATTCTAGATTAAATGGGGGGGCTGAGTAGGTTCCAACTGAAGGACGTATACTTCACCACTTGTATGGTGTGGGAGTTTCAGTGGAGAGAGCTTTTATGTTGACGCAGAAAGACTTAACTATGGTACCTCCTACATGGCAGCATTTAGTTTGCTTTGTTTCTGAGACTAACATTTTTTAATATTAAGCACATTCTTTTAGTCATTTTGAGTTTGTGTTGATGCTTTTAGGATCTGTGTGGTGAAAGATAGGGTTTTATGCGCAAGAATGCACAATTCCTGGAGACTCTTTTAGCACTCGGTGTCTTTAATCCTCAGATTTTGTGCCCAGAAATCACTGATTCTGTTTGACTTGTATGTTAACGATGGGTGAAGGGTCTGAGAGGATCTGAGATTTGTTTGTGTTTTTTTTTTTTTAAAGAATCTGAACAGCCGACTGATACTTCTGTTTAGCAGCAAAAATGGAATACCCTGTCATTCACAGTAGTCATGCACTTGTGTACACAGAAATGTTCTTTGCTTTATTCCACCGGACGTGTGTAGTTACGAATCTAGTCAAACAAAAGGAACCCGATCTATTGCTCTTCTGAGATGGGATAAATCTGAGTAAAATCTTTGGGCTTTGTGTTGGCTCCGTGGTGCAAACTGTTTGGTTTAGAAACGTATAAAAATCCTGAAGTCAAGGGATTAAAATCTTTCTCACGTTAACATCACAGTATTTCACTTAAGAATTAAATAGGCTCTTGCATTGACCACGTCATGAATTCCTTTCTAAGTTTTTGGAACATGCTTAGTTTGATTACCCCCACATAGGCTTAGATTCAGACCAAAATTCCCTGTTGGGTGTTTGGGTGTGCAAATTCTCAAGTTCTTTTCTCAACATCTTGGGGAAGAAATGCTCGATTTATACGGCCTGGTGTTTAAAAAAAGCAAATCTGGCACTTTTGAAGACCAGGCTCTGGGGATAGAAGATGAAGGACCAGATGTAATGATTTAAACCAAAGTTTTTGAGGAGCAGAGTAACTGTTTTCCAAATTACTCACATTAAAATCAGTGTTTTGCAGAAGAGAGCTGGTGAAGACTGGTCTGCTCTGAAATAACCATTAGCTGACTGACTAGTATTTCAGTGTTGTATGTACACTGTAGATTGCTTTCACTTGATGCTTCAAAGCCTTGCCCCCCAATAAACTGAGCTGTAATAAGTGCCGCTTCACATTTTTTAAACAGCACTGACCATGCTGTTGTACCTATTTTCCCTGTTCTTTTCACAGTGGGAGCCGTCTAGGGGGCCTCATTACTGTGATGTGTTTCTTCTTCAACCATGGAGAGGTAGGTCTCCCACGCTCGTTTTTTTTTTGTTTTTTAAAGTTTAAGCTAATTGTCATTTCATTAAAGATGGTGATATTGCTTATCTATTAGGGGATGAATTTAAAGGGAATAAGACGTTTTTGAAAGCAAAATAGGCTATGACTTGAAAAAGTATATCGCAGTTCAATGTGTCCCCTTAAAACAATAATTCAGAAAAGAAAAATATTGTGAAATGCTCCTGAGATTGAAGTCTTAGCAGTACAACGACTTCAATATTCAAAACATCAAAATATTCTATTTTTGTGCCCGTTCCAGACATAACTGGGCTACATGGACCGTATGAAGAAGCTTCAGAAATAGAGGTGGTTTTCTTTGAGTTTCTGTGTATTTTACCAGAAATGCATGAATACACATAGACAAAAAAAGCAAAGAAACCTCGGTAGTACTTATATACTGTAGGCAGGATACACAGAATATAGAAACTGTGTATGTATATAGAGGATTCCAATGCTAATCCTCTTCAGTAAGCTGCATAACAGGAAAAAAAAAAAACTACTCTGCCACTTAAAACATCTCCCTCTGTCCCCAGTTAATGCTCCTCATGTCATTATTTCATATTTTGGAATAAAACTCATAGCTTTTATTCTGATGCCTGTGGGTAGTGTTTCTGTTGTTTTAATGTTCATTTTATATATATATAAATTTATCTAAATATTTGCTTTCTTTTACTTAAAATGCAACTGCACTGTAAAGATTTTCTAGATGGAAACTGGCTACCCTGTAGTTTTGTTGAGTGTCATGTTTTGTTTTCTTATTTTACTCAGCTGAACTTGGTAGAAAACTCTGAGGAGTAGGAATATGTCGTTGTACATAAGATGCTTTATTTACACTGAGCTTTGACAGCTTTCTTGGCCATTTCATAAACAGGTTTTTGTTTTCTATTTTATTTTTTAAGTTGCATTTGAAATGTTTTTCTCTAAATATCCTCCGTGAAGAATTTTCACCCATGGGTGTTAACTGCCTGGTCCACACCAGGTAAACGTTAAGTGTTTCTGAACTATTTTTGGTGCTTTAAAAGGGTAAACACAAGGTTTTGTGTGGGTTTCTGTTCTTAATGACATTCTGAAGAGAAGTGAAGGCTTTATCCTTTGCTAGGAAATACTGATAAGAGGATGCGTTGCTTGACCAACTCTGGGAAGGTGATAAAGCGTAACTTCAGAGAGGAACGAACTGAAAACTTCAGAGATAGTGGTAGCGACAATGAAAAGAAGCATTTATTTCCCTATGGCATGGGCAGTTCTCCTGTCCGTAGGGGAGACTTGATAGGAGAGCTCACCTCGCTCTGGGTGTGGGAAGAAACACAGATAATGTTTGTGTTTTGGAGAATGGCATGAAATTAGGTGTGCACAGCTCTACAAGGACATAGTCTGGGCTTGGTGGGGTCTTAAGTTGGGTGACCCTTATTCAGGCTCAGCTGTATCGGTTTCTGGAGTGCAGTAGCTCTGGCAGAGGTGCAGAGTTAGATCTCAGCTAGCTCTCTGTGTTTGTGCTGTCTCTAATGAAGTACCTCAGGGTTGTTTGATACTGTCGTGTACGTAGCGTTACGTAGTTATGTAGTTACACGCATGTAGGTGATCTACTTTCACTGTGCATACTGTTGCATCACATGCAAGGGATGCGCGTGCACGCATGTGTGTATTAAAAAAAAGCTATTTTATTTAGCTGTTTGATATGCTTTTGATTAAAGACGTACAGATGTGGTGCTGAGGGACATGGTGAAGTGATAACCTGGCAGTACAGGGTGAACAGTTGGATGTGGTGATCTTAAAGATTTCTTTCAACCAAAACGATTCTGTGATTCTGTAGAAATCATCTGGCGTGTGGTTCAACAGTACGTACAGTGGAGCTAGACTGGTTGCTAAAAATTTGCTTTCTTTTTCTGGAAGGGTAGAACTGAGCTAACCGAGTAAGCCTGATCTGCAAGTCTTGGTGCCCTGGATCTAATGCTGTGTAGGAGTGGTTGGCCTTCGGGCACTGAGCTAACGATCCAAAGGCAGTATGGTTTTGTTTGTGCTGCGCTTGTGCTCTGTGTTTTAATGATTTCAAGCTTAGACAGATCTGATGTATTTATACCTGCAGCAAAGTTAGTTTACAGCCTTGGTAAATCATCCACAGATGATTGAATTTAGTATTACATTCCAAATATAGAAAAATAGCATGGGCTACATGAGTCAATCCACTTTGAAGGTAATGCTGCCCCTTTATGGGTGTATATACTCATTGTTTCCTTCCTGTCTTTATCTCCTTCAGTATCAGAAGATTTGGTAAATCGCATGTTGCTGTAGTCTTGAAAAATACTAAAAAAGACTGCACTGCTTTAGAGTAATCATGACATATTAATTGCTAATAAAAGTAATTTTAACTAATGACATCTGCGCAGTCAGCTGAAGACAACGCAGTATGTATAATTACGAAAGGTTTGTTTTAATGGTAATCAGGGTACAGCTTTTATAGAGGGTGTTTTTAGACGGCAAGGACTGTTTGATTAATGTGATGGGCCTCTGTGCTTTGCATTTATTTTACGCTATTACGACATGTTTATTTTGCACCATTAGTTTAACGCATTTGTGAAATAGCAAGACAATAAACAAGGAGCTGTATAATGTTGATTTGAATGACATCTTTGGTAAAACGGTATTTTAGAAAATCATTTTGAGCTTCTCGGTCGCGAAGGAGAAGGAACACCCTGGCATCAACATCCTATGAACTTCCATATATTCATTATGGACCATGTTAAGATCAACTAAGTTTTTTCCTGTAAAGAACCTACTTGTAATTTTTAGTGCAAGTCTATTGATAGCCATTTTGAACCCATTTGTTTGCGTGTCAGAGTTGTCCTGTAAAGTTGTACTTATTTTTCTGATGGTCAATGCCATCTGCAAGCAGTTTATAACCTAGAGAACTCCAATATAATGAGGAGTATAATGTTGGCTTGTCCTTCAGATCCTCTCCCCACACACTTTCTCCATCTAAGCGTGGCAAGTCACTGCCTGAAATGAGAATGGTTTTAGTTACCTGAATGAGTTGTTAATTCTGGCAGAAGCAGGGACAAGCAGCTGCTGTCCTGGCCTTTTTCTTGGATGTTCTCTAGCTGCCACATTTAATTTTGGGGCAGTAGTGATCTCTTTTAATTAAACAATGCATCACAGACTGCAGGTCTGGAAGACGCTTCCTTTTTCCTCTTCTTTTCTGCTTCCTGGCTTTTTTTTTTTTAAGTTGGTGAGTAAAATCTCATGTAGCTTGTTTTTTATTTTATTGAACTGTCTCTGGTCATACATTTTGAAATATAAGCACATTGTTTTATGGAAATGTAACAGCAAATGTTATCATCTAACCTAGTTCTTATTTTTAGTGTACTCGCGTCATGTGGACTCCACCTCTCCGTGAAAGTTTCTCATACCCATTCCTTGTGCTTCAGATGTTGCTTTTAACCTATATTCTCAGGTACCTCACAATTTATTCTTAGCATTCTGCAATGATATAGCAAATTGAATGTCACAGGTCCTTTACTGAAATGCATTTATTTAAATACTGATTTGAGCACCTCTGTGTGCTGTAGCCATGATGATAATTAACGTAGAAACTTTCCTGTGGCTGTTACGTTGCAGACGCTGCCCCAGTAGAAGTGCTGTCGTGTTACTCACTTATTAAAAGGAAAAACTTTGCAACTTCAAGACATGACTAAAACAAAAATCAGAACTACTGTGTTGGCAAATGCATATCTAAACTAAAAAATCAGAATTTTGGGTTGATGTCTCTTCCTTCCCATGGGAAATGAGCTGATACTCCACCAGTTGGAGTGTGGTCCTCTTGGAGAGTGGTATGTTGGTTGCACTTAGAATAAGCCTGTGCTATGCAACAGAGGATGCTATCGGCACCCATCAGCTAGTATGTTCTTGTAGTTTTCTATGACTAATTAACTAGTCTACTTAACTAATTCAGTGATGCAGAGCAATCTAATTACATTAATGCAGGGATGCTCTTGAGTTCATTAGCCCTGCTTTTCTGTGTTTGTTTCTGGCTTGCTACCTGATTGCATCACTGTCTTGCCTCTGTTTTGAAAAATAAGCATGATTGTTAATTCTTGAGGGCTTCACCAACTCCATCACATCAGGTTCACAGTGTTGTTATGATTTAGATGAACTTTGTACTTGTAACCCCAGGTTTTCCTTTGTTAGGTCATACTGATTTGTAGTTACTGGTGATTAAACCAGAAATATTTCATGCTCGTCACTGACTTGTAGTTTTTTAGGTGAGGAAAATATACACACTGTCTGGAAAAATATTTTGAGGAATAGTTTGTAGAGTGATTGCTGGATTTCATATTAGAAAGACACCTGTTCATTTAATGCTAAATTGTGAGGTCAAAAACCCCTGAGGTAATTACACTTGTAAGTTAGGGAGATCAAAGCACGTAAATTCTGTACCTATAATGATGAGGCTTCTTGATTAGTTAGAGTCACTCTGTTCTTCAGATCTTGATACACAGAGTAGTACTTGGGCTTATTTACAGTTGAGAATGAGGTGTTCAATCTAAGTATTTTGGAGTGCGATTCCAAAAAGGGGATAAAACATTTTAACTTTCTGTTTCTCAGTTATAATTCCTGCTTCAAGAGCAGCTCTGTTTTATGTAGAGCAATATTCCGATGAAATACAGGAACTGTCCTTGAAACAGAGACTACAACTGAAAATCTCCGTTATTTGTATTACTTATATCACATTTGTGTAACGTATTACTGAATACATTAGACTCATGCTCAGCAGGACTTGCAATAGAACTTCATCTTGAGGCTTTGTAAAAGAAGCTGAAGAAAATAGTAGAGAATTTGGTGAGACTGCTGTAATCTGTTGGGTTTGGGTTTACAGCAGTATATTTATGGTGTCCTCATCTGTTGGAGGCCACTTAGTGAAATTTGCAATGTGACATGTTTCAAAGCTAACACAGGATTAAATAAATAGCACTTAGAGCTGGACAGAGAGAATGGGCTGTTTTCAGTTGGAGATGAGTTTCATGTATTTGTCGCTGTCTCCTGCCCTGAAACCTCACTCAGGATTGCTAGCAGAAAGCTGCAGAAAGTAAATACGGAAGAGATGTGAGAGAGAGAAGTGAAATCACTTTCAAATGCAAGCTATTCTGAGGCTAGTTGTGTTCCCAGCGGGAATGGAAATGGTTGTGTCCTGACTGTAGAGTCATTACAAGCAGGCGGACCACTGCAAGCGACATAGGTTGACTTGCTATGTTACATGCTGCCAGGAGAAGGCTTGTTTGGTAATGATCACAGAATCATCAAATACTTCAGAAACATTAACCATCAGAACTGCTGTGTTTGGAAGCCGCTGGAAAATGGATATTAAATTTACTCGAGCAGTGTTTTGTGCAGTTGATCAATATTGCTCGCTAACTTCCAAGGTAACTTTTTCTTGATTGATTGCATTCTCTATTGTACTTTTCAACAATACGCGAACACCTCTGTAATTTTACTTACTGATGCCTATTCTGTCTCTTTTTCCCAAGGATTCCGAATATTAATTCAGGAAGCTTGACTGCACTGTGTGTTTCTAATATCTTTTTCATGCTTCCCTGGCAGTTTGCCCAGTTTGTTCTTTTAACACAGGTAAGACCATGCTCACCTCTACATAGCCTCTTTGTCTTAGCTAGGCAAACGGACTGCTTTGTGTAGTCAGCCGTTGAATTCACAACTATACTGATGCTTTTGTTTTAGCCAGATTGCACTCTTGCTCCCAGGAAAGATTCACACCTTCTATCACAATATTTTTCTAGTCTTAAATTTAAAAGTTGACCATTTACACCACTCAGTCTTCTGTTTCCAAGACTAAAAAAATAAAGTTTTCTCTTAAAAGCAGCCTCCAGCTTAAGATCAGTGTATTAGAACAAGAAAAAACTTTGTATATTAAAGTAAAAAAAATAAAAAAGACATTGATGTTGCGTCTTCTTAGGCTATTCCAAATTTTTAAATGGGGCAATGTCTGCATGGCATGTAATATCTAGCATGGTTTTGCATGACTTCCATTTAATTTTGATGAGCCTGTGAGCAGTGAAATAATCTTGCTGTCGGAGAGTTTGGTCAGTTGAGGTCACTTTAGCTGATGTTGAAATAAAGTAAATGCTAATGGGTGCAGGAGGATAATGTCCTAGTAGTGTTTAACTGGATTGAAATGTAGCCTGTTGATTGAAATCCAGCTACATGTCCAGACCTTTTCACCTGCCTGTCCTACCTGAAGCACATGTTGTTTGGTTTGAGTGGATAGTGTTGAACAATCGCTGTATGCTGTGGTATGCAGGTTTTCTAACTGCAGAAGAGGAAGCCATTAAATTCTGTGAAATATTGTGGGAAACTCCTCGCTAGAACTTGTTTAAGATGTTGGGCCTGAAATTTTAAATTACAGGTTCAATTCATAATTTCATTAATGTCCCACGTGACTTTTAGCCTCACTTTCCTCAGCCGCGAATTATGGATGTTCCCATACTTTGGTGAAAAGTTAAGCTTAAATAATGTTAATGAAAGATTTATTTTGGTTGGTTGGTTTTCTTTTTTTAGGGTGAAAGATGATGTGTTACTGCTGTGTTTTGATGACTTGTGTTTTTATAAAGCTGAATATTAATTTCTTAAGTATTTGAATGTGTTGATAGTTGTTATTCAGAGCACCGCAATAGTTGTTTTTTTTTAAATAAATTGTTTTGAAATGCCTAAGTACATACTTAGCAAAAAGTAGCAATAACAGTTAATGATTGTTTGGAAAATCACTTTTTTGTATGAATGTGTATTCTGTTAGAAAGAGTAAAGTACTACAACTTGTTTTAAATTATCTTTCACTTTTGATTCTAGATAGCTTCATTATTTGCTGTGTGTATTATGGGTTATATTGACTCCTGCAAATTACAGAAGATACTCCTTGCTCATATGGTAATACTTTTTTTAAAAAAACTTAAATCCTCTCAAACAGGTCAGAGCGTCAAAAGAGACCCTTTGTCTGAAGTGTTTTCTCCTTAGCTGCAAGATGCTTGAAAAGATGCAATAATAAGGGATGGAGGGGCCTGAATTTGAATATTTGATCTTATGTCTATTTATATCACAGAATTTTTGAACTCCAGAAAAATTATCCACGTAAAAAATGTGTAGAAATACTTGCTTCTGCTTTCTGTCTCTGTTCATTCCGTGAGCTGGAAGACGCTGTCGCAAACAGCAGACCAGACAATGTACCAAGTCATAGCACGTGAGCAATAAAAAGTTGAAAAGGCAACATTCCTCTCATGTCATTGGTTAGCAAAAAAAAAAAAAAAAAAAGATGTTAGGAGGTCAGACTTAGAGAATAGATTCTTTATCCTTCGAGGAGAAGCATCCCAGTTAAAACTGGGTTTTGAAAACTACCGTAGTAGTTTTTCATGTTTTCAAATGTGTTTTGAAATACTGTAAATAATAAAGGTAGTAGTAAGCTCTATGCAGCTCATTTCTGGTGTAAATCCAGGACGCCAAATGCTTGTTCCCAGGCAGATTTACCAGGAAAATTTGCAAGTAAGCATCTTGGTTTAGAAATTTTTTGACAGAAACAGGATGTAATACTTAAGCCTTTTGGTTTATGTCAACAGCTGTGTCATAATTTTGGTGTCAAAGTGCCATAAAAAGCCTGTTTTCAGGCAGATAAATCATCATGATACGTGCTTTTAAAATATAAATCAACGTAATAATCTACTCTTGGCTACCTGTTGCCATTAAGTCCTTATAATGAGTGTTTTCAGAGCAGTTCTGTAACCCGGGTGTCAAGCTTGCACATGCTGTGTAGTAGGTGTCTTTAGGTTTAAACCTGTTGACACAAGGTAGTTTCTATACTTGGGCAGTTCTAAACTTTTCTATTTTAAATTTGAAATAGATTAATAATTATTACTTATTAAAATAGATTAAACAATTATTTTTATTTTCTTCTTTCAGGTATCTCTTGTAGTGTGTTTTATTCTGATGTTTGGTAATTCGATGTTGTTGACATCGTATTATGCTGCATCTTTAGTGGTTATCTGGGTAAGTTTTCAAGGAAAAAATCATAAGACCTGCTAAGACTGTAAAGCTGTGCTGTCATGTATGTATTGATGTGAAATGAGGAAACTGCTGCGTTACTTAAAGGTATTTATTTGGAGAATGGGTAAATACTAAATTAAAAAATCCTGGCTTTACACCCAGACCTCTTCATAGGAGAGATCCAGCTAATGCTCAGTTCTCTTGTTCTTACAGCTCTCTTTGTTTAGTAAAAATTTAAAATTTACCGCATCTGTGTTTTTGACCAGAGTAATTGTGAAACAAGAGCACGAGCAAGGAGGAGGATGTTTTAAATGCTTATTAACTATGAAACTGGAAAAGCAGAAGAAACAGTGGTTTAAGATTATTTGAAACTGCTGAGTCATCCTGCCACGTTAGATAAATTGAGCTGAGAAGACATCAGCTCATCCCTCACTCTCTTAGTTTTTCCTTAAATAGGAAAAACAACCCCCAACATCTTTCGGTTTCATAATCTTAAGGGATTTGCGTGCACAGGAAACAGGAGATAGGATTGTGTGAACGAATTCCACAAATCATCTCCATTTCCGATTCTCTTTGCCTCTCCTAGAAGCTTGGGGGGACCTCAGTGATTTCTTTGTTTTTTTTAATTATAATTTGCCCATCAGCAGAAGAGTGGTAATTTCTCACTCTAGGTTAACAATAAGCTGCCTTGACCACTGGTATTGGCTGCAGTACAGTTTGCTCGTTATAAAGCCACTTTAGTTTTTGTAGCAGCTTTTGTAATTAGTATAGTAAGTACAGGGACATTGAACTTCTTGCCTACTTTCTGCTCTGGAAAAAATAGTTATTGTTTGTCTGCTCTTTGAGTGCTTATAGTGGCCTCAGTCTCACGTATGGACTAGGTTTCTGAAAGCTTTTAAGTTCCCTCTCAGTTTTTCTTAATTGCATTGTTCATCAAATCAGCTTGAAGTGAGTCTTCCTTGTGTCACAGAACGAGGAACATAATGTGAAACAGAAAAATATACCAGTAACTCCTCCCACACCCCTATATTCTGTTGCCTTGTTTGAAAATTGTTTTTTTAGTAGTTTATTGCTTCAAATGTCGTTTGAGGAAGGAGACATAGTTCAGTTTCCCATTAACTTTGATTTAAAGAAGTTTAGAACTGTAAAACAGAGAATCTTAGTTGTTAAAGAGCAGAGGAGTCTTCCGTGAATTGTATGAAAGCTGCAGTAGGAGTTTTCATGTTGGCAGGTTTTGCCAGTGCAGGGTGAAATCAGATTATTATGTATTCATTCATATTTCAGGTTGTATTAATTATGGAGGGTTTGTAATAAATAGCTCTGTGGTACAATAGGCGCTTGCCAAAACAACAGAACAAACCCCTCATGCAGAGTACTGGATTATCTTCTTGTTACTATGTGTTACCTGAAAATGTACATTCATTTTATTATTAGGGAATTCTTGAATTGCGTCCAAAAGTCTTGAAAAGCAGCAGAAGAGAAGTCTATGTGTGGGTAAGGAGTTCCGTGTATTTTGAATTTCAGCAAAGAATTATGACTTTTGTTTGTTTGTTTAATGAAATACAGAAATAACTTCTGGTTTAGTTTGTAATAGTTGAAAGTCAAGAGATACAGCTGAACTACTCCTTAATAAATTGTCCATATTCCCCGAAATTAATCTTAAATTACTGAAGGAAGAAAAGGGGCATAAACAAACATCCATATCAGAAAATTGAAATAGCCTTCAAATGGTAACACATTTAATTTAAATTGCTGATTTAAATCTGTTTGCAAACCCTAAGATCTGTATGAAAATCCCTGTAAAATAATGGACAGTTTAGAAAAGGCAAGTAAAGACTAACAGTGCTTGCAAAAATGGAGATTGAGGTAAGATACTGCATTAGATATTCACTAAGATGTACCCTATTTAATTTTCTTTAGGATATTTTTTATAACAACAGCAAGCCACTTAAAATGACATAACTAAGGGAAGCAAGTTGGAGTAAAACACTGTAGGATGGGTGGATGGGGTTTGAGGCAGTAGAAGTCATATCCAAACACGGAGGACACTCCCAAAACTGAGACAAATAAAATACAACCCTGTAGAAAGCATAGGAAGCAATTTGCTCTTTAAGACGTAACATTAACTGGTAAAACCACCTGAAATGGGAGTCTACATCCATTTTAAGACAGGCATTCTTAGTGTTTGACAGTGAGAAACAAAGGACGGGATTAAATGGTCAGGTTTCAAAAGATGACCACCACCACCCTAAGGATGGATATAAAATAACTGATCCTAAATAAGTCCTTGCCACTCAGCAGAGAAACCTTGGTATTCTTGTGAAAAGTTCTCTGAACACAACGATTCATTACTGAGGAGGCATCAGAAAGGAAAATAGACGCTGGAAGTCGTGGAGAAGGAACTGCAGAGAAAGCAGAAAGTATTTTTTATTTTGTAAACTCATACTTAGCATCCTAAATATTGCATACAGTCTCAGCCACACTGGAAAAACATCAAAATAAAGAAATAGAGTGCCTTCCCCCCAAATTCAAGTAGAGAGAGTATGAGGATGGTTATTACAATAGAATGGCTGAATAGCTGAGATTTTAAAATGGGTTAGAATTCTACCTCTTGTAAAATAAAGGTAAATATGTCAAAGCCAGGGAATAGAAGTAGGATATAATTATAGTTTATTTAGTGCTCCTTAAGCTTAGAAGAAAGATACTGTGGAAGCAAAAAACCCAGAGGCATTCAGGAAAGGATTAGATACCTCCTAAGTAATCAGGTTCGTCTGCAGCCGTTAAATGGAATGACTGAATGCAACCCATCATCACTTTAAAATCCTGGTTACATTAGGGTAAAAGTCTGAATTTTCTTATATTCTTTCTGAAAGCATCTGCTGCTGGTCCCAATTCATAGATAACTGAGCCCCGTTGGCCTGTTCAGTTAATCCAGTTTTATAAAGAACTAGATTAAGATAGACTGCCAAGAATTTAATCTTTCTGATGCAGGGGTAAACATGATATGTAATATAAATCATACAAAATTATTTCAGCTGTAATAGAAGATAGAAAAAAAACCCCTTAGAACACCCCAGTGTGGTGAAATTTGGGGAGTGTAACCGTTAGAAATTACTGTACTTTACTGGTGATAATACAGTTGTACTAGGAGCAGTGGAACTTTGTGCAGTTGTAACTAGGAGCTTAATTTAATAAACATTTGAGAAACAAGGTTTCTTGGAAAGTTTGAGACATGTTCTTTGTATTCTGAATATATATATATGGTTTTTTTTTAAGATCATTGAAGGATGTGCCTGGTTATTTGGGACAGTCACCTTGAAATACTTAACTTCTTTAGTACTTGGAATAGCTGATGATGTAAGTTCTCTCATCTGAGTATCTGCCTGATGTCTTTTAACAATTTTTTTTTAATTCTTAATATTTTGATTTTGGCATCTTACTGATCTGCTGCTTTCCTGAAATTCCCAGATTTGTTTTACAGAAATGGGAGAGAGATGGCCGATTTGCTTTCTTTTTCATGAGGGATGAGCACTTTGAGGTGTTATTATCAAAGTTTGTGACAAGACAAATGTTTTTACTATTGAATTAGTAAATTCTCAGGGTGTTTGTTTTTAAATGTGGATTTCTAGAGCTTTGTTTACTATGGGAATCTTTTACCTATATGTTAATTTACTCATTTTCTTAGTTCATTTTCCTCCGAAGCTTATTTTTAAGTCAGTTTTGAAACGCCTGTTGTAACCAGGAACCCTCACTGCACTTCAGCCCCTGTATTGTCAGATTCTGCTGATAAAAAACAAACTGTGGATATGCACCAAGGGGCAAAAAATATATCTTAAAAAAGATACGTTAAAATATGAGTTCAACTCTCATTGAACCCTGTTGCAATGGTAACACCTTTTCTCTGCTGCTATCTGCTTTTTATCTAACACAGTCCATTTGGTGTTACACTCAAACGTGTCATTTAATATACTGGAAATAGATTTGGGGGGCTCTGCTAAGAATATTGTAAATGGTATAAACTTCTGTTCCAATTAAAAATATTTCTCATACACATTTAAATTACTTTGTTGTGGAAAACAGGATGGTTTTTGCTTACTCCAGTACTGTTTTTCTGTATATCCTACCAGGCTCACATAGGGAATATATTAAAATCTAAATTTATTGGCTACAAGGATTTTGATACATTAATGTACACCTGTGCTGCAGAGTTTGACTTCATGGAAAAAGAGGTAATTTGATCAAAATAAATTATTATGGAAGAGGGAACTTTTTGTTTTATCTTTATTTATAACTTCAAGCATCTGAGAGCCAGAACTTCCTACTGCCAATGTAAGTTCAAGTGCTTACCTGTGAAGTTAGAGACATTAATGGACTTAAGATAAATTTAACTGGTTTTATTGCTTTTAAATGAAATAAAACAGTTCTTTGATTCTGGATCTAAGAACCGTGCTTGCCTGAATGCAAGAAGTGCTTGCTCAGGGATAACTGAAAGGTTACAGTCTGCAAACTTGATATTTGATGTGGCTGTCAGTGACTGGTTCTTAGTATACGAAAAATGTACTGAGAACTGCAAAGGTCTTGTGGGGTAGATTTAGACTACAGAAGAGCAGAGTGCGGCATTAGTATCTTTTTTTTTTTAGTTCATCAGTATCTAGATGCACATTTACAACATTTATAGAGTACTCAACCCATAGTACTCAAATTCAGAGGAGACACAGTCTGCTTTTAGTCTTTGGTTGGCTTGCCAAAGAACTGGAAATAATTTACTAATGATCCTAGTATTATCACCTCTAATGTGATTGCTGGGTGGGGTCTAAATTGGAGTTTCTTTAAGCTTGCTTTGTTGTCAAAATGTTTAAAATGAATGGAAAGCAATTAATGCAGTTTATTTCCATTGTAGACTCCAGTGAGATACACAAAGACTCTGCTATTACCAGTTGTTCTGGTGGTTTTTGGAGTAATCATCAAAAGGGTAAGTGATTGAATTAGTACATCACATTTACCCTGAACTGAGTTTTTTATTTTTATTTGTATCATTTATTCTGAGAAAGAAGTGAGTGTGAATTCTCCCCCTCAGCATGACGGGGAGGGGGAAAAAAGAATTGAAAAATCTCATGGGTCAAGATAAGGACAGGGAGATCATTCACTGATTTACTGTCATGAGCAAAAAAGACCTGAATTGGGGAACATTAGTTTAATTTATTGTCAGTTAAAAAGAGAACATTGTAAGAAACAAAAACAAAACTGAAAACACCTTCCCCTCATCCCCACCCCCTTCCTCCCAGGCTCAACTGTTCCCTCCCCGAAGCTGCAGTTCTTTAAGAACTGCTCCACCGCGGGTCCTTTCCACAGGTACAGTCCATCAGGAGCAGACTGCTCTAGCGCCGGTTCCCCCCAGGTCACAGCTCCTGCCGGAAAAGCTGCTCCTCTGTGGGCTCCTCTCCACGAGCTGCAGTTCCTGCCAGGAGCTTGCTCCTGTGTGGGCTCTCCCTGGGATGCAGCTTCTTGCAGCTCTTGCCCACCTGCTTTGGCATGGGATGCTCCCCAGGGTGCAGGGTGGAGGTCCGCTCCACCATGGTCCTCCATACGCTGTAGAGTAGAAGACCCACATCACCATAGTTTCCTCCACAAGCTGCAGGAAAGTTTTTGCTCTGGAACACCTTGTGCCCATCCTTCTTCACTGACCTTGGTGTCTGCAGGGTGATTTCTCTCCCGTTTTTTCTCACTACACTCTCTTAAAGCTGCTGCGTAGTGATTTTTTCACCTTAAGCATGGTATCAACAGAGGCACCACCAGCGTCACAGATGGGCTCAGCTTTGGCCAGTGGTAGATCTCTTTTGAAGCTGGCTCAAAACACGTGGGGGCAGCCCCTAGTCTCTTCTCACAACCTGAAGCCACCCCTGCAGCGCCCCCGCTACCAAAACCTTGCCGTGTAAACCCCATACAGTTAGATGAAAGTACGAAAATTAAAATTCTGTATTCTCCTCACACAGATTTTTGCAAAGGTCCAGTCCTGCGTCACTGGTAAAACTCGCTGTGGCGTTAAGTGCCAAAAAATTTTCTGTCAGCTGATGAGCGCTATAACTGAAGTTTATAACTGTTTTTGTAAATTTGATTATATATAATCTGTGGGGAAAAAAAACCCACTTACAGTTTACACAGGAGCAGATGGGAGAGCTGCTAACTGCCTGGCTAATTAAACATCCTCAAAAAGAATTTTGAGCTAAAACATTGCATGTCTTTATCTTTGCGTTATCTCCAAACAAGATTACCCAGGTGTAATTCAGTTTAGCAAATGCAGAAAATGTTTTAGAATTAATAAACTTTTTCAAAAGCATACTTTTTGCTGGCTCTTGTTTTCTTCAGGTAATTAAATATCTTATGTGGGCCTTATCTCAAGCGGGCCAATATGAAAGGTAAAAGTTGTCTTCTTTCTTTAATGTGAAAATGAATTTTTTTTATTTGCTATATGTGCAGTAATTCAGAATTCTACAGTATGTTAGTCCTTTATGAAGGGTAAATTACATACAGTTCAGTAACTGAATAGCTTGGGTATGCTATGAAGTGCTATTTATATAAGATCTCTAAAACTAAGTTCAGCTGCTGAACTTAGCTTTAGAAATCTTAACTGTCTTATCCACAAATTTTCTGCTTATTTATTTTTCTGCTCTATTCCTAAACCAGTATTTATTCATGTGCCTGTTTGCTTTTCTCCTATAAATAGGGAATGCAAATTCCTTCTTCCCCATTTTGGTTTTTTCCAGGTCATAAAGATACCCGAGTTTCACCTTTAGGAAGGGATCCCAGCTGTATTAATTTTATTTTCTAAACATCTGTAATACTTGCTCTACCGGTCACAGCAATTTGGCCTCACTGGCCGATGCTGTGCTCAGGAGCAGTCAGTTTGTCCAACTGAATATTCTGATTTCTCTGTTGTTTTTTTGTTTTTTTTTTTTTTTTTAACTGATCGCTGATGATTTCAATGGTTCAGTGCTTTCCGTAGTCCAATGGCTGTTAGCAAAATTTCAACAGAACTGAGCGGGATTCAGCATCCTGTCATCACAGATGCTTTGGGGAACAGCAAGCAAACATGGTTTTGACTCTCTTTCACATTTGTATTTTCTTCTGAGAAGCCAGAACCAATCTGTGTAGTACCTGAGTAAATGACTGACCCTTTTTTGGTACCAGTGCTCTGCCTCTTTCGCATTACTGAAGTTTCGGTTGCTTAAATAAGCTGTTCCGTATGTGACATAATTAATGGAAGTAATTAAAAAACTGCTAAAATTCATTTTCAGATTTCCAAATAGATACAGGGATGGAGGGAGGATAGTTACGGATTTGCAATATACTTCAAAGCTTGTTATAGATTGGGGGGGAAAAAAAAAAATCTGCGTGGGTGCTGACTCATGCTTACTGGGTTAGTTCAGTCTAGAGCCACTATAGATGACTTCAAAGTAGAATCAGTGCTTCTGTGGTACATAAATAATGTGATTTTCTGTTTTTTATTCAGAGAGGAACGTTTTAACCACGGTGAGGTAGGAAGCTTTCTGCACAGTTTTCTTTGTAAATGTAAAATACCAAATATTGAAATACAGCTTGAAATGGTATGATCCTGATACATGGTTTATTCGAATAAAGATCTTAAATTGGGTCTGGTGCGTCAATCAAAAAAAATATGCAGGCTTATGGCAGGGCGGCAGTGCAAGAGAGGAAGGAGCCTTTTGGGCTTTTGATGTAGGACAGAAAGACACTGAAATTAGGCTGGACTTTACATTTTCCCCTGAGAAGGAGATTGGTTCCTTTACCAGGGTTTCACGTGACAGATAGCGTTCAAATTCTGATTTGAAATATGCCATAAAGAAAACCATTCTGGACGTGGTTCTTTTAATAACAGAATGCGAAAAATCTAATTGAATGGCAGCTTCTGTGGTTTCTTTATTAGCAATTAAGTCAGCAAGGACAGGGCAAAACTTTATTAACAGTGGTTTATTTGTGGTTTGTGCTATGAGAGAAATCTCAAGCCAGTAAAATACGGTAATCAATCAGATAGATAAAAGCACGGATAGCAAAAATGCCTCTGATTTACCACGAGTAACAGAGAGTCAGTGTTAAAGTGGTGAGTGACATCTGTGGTGCTTTTTAACCTTTTTTGAGAAAACTAAAGTAGTTTTCTGAGTCCAAATAAAATTATCCCAGGGATAATATTATTTGCTTCTTTCATTTCATGCTTAGGTATTAAGTAAGCAGGTCCCTTCACTTCTATGAAGAGTTTATACAAGAAATTTTAGATATACATATTTACATACTGAAAATGAAGTTGGATGATTAAGACGCAAATGAAAAATATGCAAATATTATGTTTCTGGTGATTTTTGGTTTTTTGTGGGTTTTTTTTTTTTTTTTTTTTTTTTTTTTTTGCAGCTGGTGTACCATGCATTCCAGCTGTTGGCGTACAGTGTCCTAGCGATTTTAATCATGAGACTAAAGCTGTTTTTGACACCACATCTATGTGTTATGGCTTCCTTGGTGTGTTCAAAACAGGTAAGGTCTTTTTTTAATCCTGTAGCTCTCTTAGTACTTACAGTATTAACCAGATGCTTTTCCTAAAGCTCACTTGTGTGTGTGTAATTGCTGAATATGAGCGTACTGATTAAAAATAAACTGTCAAAAAATATGGAACACAGGTTCCATTCTCCCCTCTCCCCAAATAAAGCAAATGTCTTGTTTTATGCAACTTGTCCAGTTGCATTATTATATGAGTTAATAAGCTGTGTATTGAGCTTGAGCACAGGGAGACAGACACACACTGGATTTTACATATTTACACCCTTCTGTGCCACTGTAAGTTTTGGGTTTTTTATTATTGACTATTAATTTTATCCACACAGTGTTTTCACAGCTCTTTAGAGCTTATTGCCTTGCATATTTTTTCCTCTATGTATTCTTTCCAGAAGTATTGTTTTGAAGTCCTATATGTTGAAAACATTTCAGCCTTAAAAATCAGAAGTCATATGCCTAACACAGATTTAATTTTCCTAGCTTGAAGTCATCCATAATAAAAAACGCTACTAGATTTTCTCCACATATAAAAGATCTTAGAACTGGCTTTCCATGTTCCAGTGTCTCTGTTTTTGAGAAGTGGATTTGATTGAATCTGTATCTGAGGAGCTGTTTTAGGAGCTTTGCAGCTGCAGCAAAAGTAGGGTAAGCAGTGCTTTGTCTGGGAAGCAGACAGGGGGGTGGGTGGAGAACTGCCTGAACGACTGAGCCCAGGGAGGGGATGATCAGTGCTTTCATTCAAAAAGAACGGTGTGCTGCCGTCCAGAAGACCCTCAGCAGGCTGGAGAAATGGGCTGTCAGGAACCTCATGCGGTTCAACAAAGGGAAGCACCAAAGTCCTACACCTGGGGAGGAACAGTCACAGACACTGGTACATGCTTGGGGGCTGCCCACCCGGGAAACTGCTCTGCAGAAAAGGAGCTGGGGTTCTGGTGGCCACCAAGTTGGATGTGGGCCAGCAGTGTACCTGGCTGCAAAGGTGGCCAGCGGTATCCTGGGCTGTATTAGGAGGAGTGTTGCCAGCAGGTCGAGGGACATGATCCTTGCCCTCTATACAGCACTGGAGTGCTGGGACCTGTTCGAGGCTTCCCAGTACTAGAGAGGCGTGGAGATACTGGAGAGAGTCCAGCAAAGGGCCGTGGGGGTGATTAAGGCACTGGAGCATCTCTGCAGCAAGGAAAGGGTGAGACAGCTGGGACTGTGAAGCCTGGAGAAGAGAAGGCTCAGGGAATCTCACCAGTGTGTATGAAGGGAGAGTGTGGAGAAGATGGAGCCAGGCTCTTTTCAGTGGTGTCCAGTGACAGGTTCAGAGTATTTTACCACTGTTTTGTTTTCTTCTGCTTCCACCTTTGGCCCTTGGTTGTTCTGCTGTTTCCTCTGGTTGTAGAGTGAGAGTAAGCTTCTTGGGAAGCTACAAATGCAGATGATAACCTGTTCTGGGGGCTGCTCCTGTTGGACCAGATAGCTCAGGCCCAGTGACGTTTTCTTCCTCCTTTGCAGAGTCATGATGGTATAGTTGGCTTGAAAGAAACAGGCTTGAATGCTAGGGAAGACTTTAGATTACTGCAGTTCGGACAGTTCTGTGGAGAAGGTGAGAAGTGGCCACCTGCCCCGTGGAACAAGGCTTGCGATAGCCTGGCCCTGACTTGGCCCTTAGGAGAAGTATGTACCTGTGTTTAAGAGTACACAACTTCAGGTGAACAATGTGAGTAAAAATAGAATGAATTCCATTGTCTTGTTAGTGAAGGTTCTTCTGCCTGTTCAGCCTGTTCCGTAGGTTGGTGCTGGTTGATACCTGTAGGAGACCAGATGGATTTTTTCTGGTCTGACCAGTGTGCACTTTGTGGAGTAGGGAGCGGCTGGTCATCTTCCAGGTTTACAGGACTGCCTTCAACATGACAGAGGAACACTGACCCATGAGGCTGTTGAGCAGCTGTCAATCAGACCACTTCTAAGACTGCTCTGACTTAAGCAAGCAAAGTGATAAGGGGTTTTCTTATATTTTCCTGATCCTACAAAAAAAAATCAAGTGGTTTTTAGTGAGCTTATTTTGTCCTACTGGCTGCTGGCAGAAGCAGTATTTTGAGGTAGAAAAATCTGACAGTGTGTGCAGTATTGGTTCAGAAGAATTGCTGCGATGGAGAGAGAGATGAAATGGGGAAGGTGGGACTTGTGACCAAGCGATCGATTAACAGTCGGGATGTTTATCATTTTAGATGTTTGCATAAAGGACAGATTGATAAGCAACAATTTGGTTTTGCAGATGCAAGAAAAATTTTTGGCAAATGTAACATATGCGATTATCTCTTTGTAATTGAGGTCAGCACTCCCTTTTCCTCTAGCAGACCGTGGAAGTTTACCTGCAGTGGTGGTGTTAGTATAACTAACAGGTTATCTATCTATAGCTATCAGAATATATTAATCAGCTGCCTTTCAAAATATATCCTTTTATCAGAGAGCAGCCAGCCTGAGATGGACATTTCTAACACAAACCAAAACCAAACTAGCAGGGAAAAGACGTTTGTGCACGTGGAAGAGGAATTTTGTGTCTTGTGTTCTTTCAGCCCACCGCATGAATCTGAACTTTCCATTACCTGAATGTTGCAGCTTGTGGCACCTGATGGACAATAAAAATGATAACTGTTGGCGTGCACACATTTCCTCTTTCCGTTAGGAGGAGTTATACTGTCCTGAGTGGAAATTTTGGAAGCAAAGAAAAATCACTGGAGAAAGACTTTAACGCATTAATTTGACGAAAACAAATAAAAAACCTCAAGTAGACATAAAAACTACGTGAGGAACAGCATCCTTCTTTTGCATTGCATGTGTGTTTGCCCGTTCTGGGCTCTTTATATAAACAAAAGAGTGGTAAATTTAGGTACTCTGAATGTTGAGGAGGTTTTATAAGAGCATGGTAGGAATGTGATTTTTTTTTTTAAATTATTTATTTGAAAAGCCACAGAACTCAATAAAGATTTCCCATGTTCTACCATGTTCCTGAAGTGAGATTTCTGCAACTATTGGTAAAAAGGAGGTTTGATACACTCACGTAGAGCAGCATACAAATGAATTAATTTCCCTTCATCCTGCCAGACCTCCACAGTGGTCGGGCACATTTGGTGTGTTAAGTATCCCTGGATAGTATTGCTGTTCTTGCTGGAGCGTTTAGCAAGCCTTTGAGGACTTGCTAGAGCTTAGAACACACTGTGTGGAGAGGTGGCTCGAGAGTTTTAATAATCTGAAGTAGTTTAGGGTTGGTTTATAACACTACCCAGTGGGTGTGGTGAAATTTTATTTTTTCATTTCACACTTTAATTTAAAAAATGGGTAAAGTTACTCTGAATGAAATGTAATTCTTTCGTGGAGGTTCCATATTTTTGAAATATGAAGGTGTACTTAACATTAGCTTGGAAAAAAAAAAAGGTTAATTTGTACTTTGCCTTATTTAAGGTTTAGGTCAGATATGGGTGAGATAAAGTGTTCTTGCTCAAACTAGACTTCACCATAGCTGATCTGGGAATTCTTTCTTCTTAACTACCCGTTTCACATATTTATGAGTATTTGCTTAGAGCCTCCAGCAAAAATCTTTAGGAAAAAAGGCAAGGGTAATTTTTTTTCCTTTAAGAAAGGTAAGAGGGGAATATAAAGCCACATTAACCTTAAATCCCCAAAGTCTGCTTTTCTGATACATTTTCAGAAGTTTGCACTATGATTGCTAATCCATATACCACAGCTTGAAACTCTTGGTGTAAATAGGAGATAAAATACCGCCAAAGTGCAGTTGGCATTATTGAATCTTTGCAGAATTTGACATTTGAACTACAACTTTAATGTCAATTTTCTTGGCTTGATTTGTAGAATTACAAATACTAATGCCCTGTATTTGGTATACATGAATACTTTGTATGAGGTCTCACTGAAGTTTAGTGGAGAAGCAATAGCAGAGATGTTTCATAGTGTGATCTGTGCTAGGAGCCTCAGAAGAAATGAGAACGAATTGTGCTGCAATGCAACTTTACAGAATTGTTGTCTAGAAATGAATCAATTCTTGCATTTCAGTTGTTCGGATGGCTCTTCTGTAAAATCCAGCCCAAAACGTTGGTCTTTGCTATTTTAGCATTGATGGCAATAGAGGGATCAGCAAACCTTCAAACTCAGTGGAACATCATAGGAGAATTTAGCAATTTGCCACAGGAGGAACTTTTGGAGTGGATCAAAGTCAATACCAGACAAGGTAAATGAATTAGTAACGTATGATGCAGCTGTAGACCCAGTACGAATGACTGCAGAGGTATCGCTACTCTCTGCCCTGGGATTATTCTAAAGCTGTGGCTTAAGTCACTTATACTTGTCCACGTAGAAGCCATCTCATTATTTGAGATAATGAATGAAAAAAGCTCACTTTGTTAGATGCCAGGCTCCCAGCCTGGATGTTCTAGCCGCCGGTGTAGTATTTCTACAACAAAGGTGTTTTTGCAGAGTCCAAATAAAGCACTTTTTAAAAACATTGGGACCTGCATGTGGGTCCATCCACGCTTTCAAGTTGAAATGGACTGAGATGTTATTACTCATTTAACAATGGTGTCACAAGTGACAAGTAAAAACGTGTTGTCATAACGCATATGTTATTCTACCTATTTGACGAAAAAAAAGCTGTATTCAATCTCCACTCTTAGATCTTTAGTTACCTAATGACTTAACGCTGAGTTCAAGGTTTCAAAAGCAGAATGAGGTGAGTTTGTGCATCCACTGTTGGTCCTGCCCTCTTTACGTTTTCCTAAGGTTTACTGTTCAGAGAGCTGAGCATTTCTTTGCTTTTTCTGCTCGATTCTTCATTTCAAACACCCTTTTGTTCTGTATTTCAGATGCAGTTTTTGCAGGAGCGATGCCTACAATGGCAAGTGTTAAACTGTCCACGCTTCGCCCTGTTGTAAATCATCCTCATTATGAAGATGCAGGATTAAGGTAAATTTTGAAGTTGAGGATTTATTTTTATTTCCTATTAATTCTTGTTATGTTGGTAATACACAGTAGGAATGGCATTGCGTTGTATGGTAAAATTTGTTAAAACCCTGTAGAGCTTGATTTGTTATTGTAATCAGATTGAAAACACGGGCAATATTTCTTCAGGATGTGTTCATGAGGAAGGATACTGTGAGAGAGATACGGTTTCAAACTTGTATGCAAAAAATCAGAGTATAATTACAGAATTGGAATTAAAGTGTGCTATTATATCCTTTCTTCATTCTAATTAGTCCTGACTTTGTACAGACTTGTGTTTTTTCTCAAGAGAGCCAGCTGAGTTATTCCCATTAGCTTTGTGTGACTGGTTGTCTTTATTTCATGATACTGTATCTAATTATTGAAATATTAGGACCAGTTGAAACTAAAGTTTTATATTGGAGTTACCAAGTTTTTTGTTTTCAAATAATTTTCAAAATCAGAATATTTTTCTAAATTCAACTGGAGTTTTCTGAAAAGGTCATGAATTTCTTTTATTTTAATATCGTAGCATAATTTTTTGGTAATTGGTAAAACTCGTTGAAAAACAAACTACAGCAAGAAAATAACAGGACAGAGGGTTAAAGGAGTAAAGGAGGGGATTCATCTTACGTGCCTTTTGTCCTTAGTTCAGTGTTCGGCATTACCTGGCTTTGAGTTTCGGTCAGCCTGAAGTGGTCAGGACTAAATTATCCCTGTAGGTCCCTTCCAACAGAACTATTCTATTCTAATTACAAAAATACAGGATTGGGATTTCTGGGGCAAATGAACAGGAGTTAACAGCGTCATGCTTTGCACAATCAAAGGAGGATGTTACTGGCTGGCACAAACAGGGTTGTGGTTTACACGCGGTTTACATTCAGCGCAGGCAGACATCAGGAATTTCACTCAGCATTTAAAAAAGTCTGAGCAAGGCCAGTGAGTACGACCTCTGTCAGAGAGACTGGGCAGATGATTTTTTCTGATCACCTCCAGTCCAAGCAAGGTCGTTTCTAGCCTTGGTTATTATTATGTGGTGAATTCATTGCTTTGACATCTTCACATTTTCTGTTCGCAGTAACCATGGAGCTTGTTACACAGTTGTCTCCTGCTACAGAAAAATCAAAGGGCTGTTTATATTGTTCTTGGAATCATGATATTTGTGAAGAAATAATCACATTACAGCAAATGGCACTGTTAATTTTAAAATGTTCTAGCCTAGTTGTCTTGTGAAATACAAAGTCTTCCTGTCCAACCATAAGTTAAACCTTGCATTTTCCTGCTATGTTGCTAGTAAACTTTTATATTTCTTCTTTTGAAGGGCCAGAACTAAAGTAGTGTACTCCATGTACAGTCGAAAACCTGCGAAAGAAGTAAAAAAAGAATTGATAAAGCTAGGAGTGAATTACTACATTCTGGAAGAGTCACTGTGTGTAAGCAGAAAAAAGTGAGTAATCCCTTTTCTCACAAGAATGCTACGCTGCTCAAATGTGTAGTCTGAGATTTGTCGGTCTGAAATGTTGTTCTGTGCTTCATTAGAAACCCCAAACACATTTTTGTCCAGCGTCTCCAGATATGAATAAATATAATTCACATTAGCAACCTTGTGGACTTGGTGCGCACCTGAAAAGCTGCGTTGTGTGTGTTTTTAAATTTCACTGTAAAATACAGAAGAGATTCGCAAAGGAAACAAGTCATTATTCTGTGATGGCAATTAGAAGGAAATGAATGAATTAGAATAAAATGAAATGAGTCTGTTCGACTTCTGTGCTATTATCTTTGACAAAATTACAGAATTCTCAGTAATTCTCACTTTGAAAGGTAATTGTACAGGGAATTGATGTTGGTTATGTGCCTTAATAAAAAAGCAAGGAGTTATTCCTTTTTATTTTTAAAGATGTTTTGTTCTGTGATTTTTCTTTAGACCTGTTAGGAATGTGAGCATCACCCTCCATTTTGTAGCAAGTTTTAAGGGTCCCTGGTAATGCGTATGGTATAATCTGAGTAGTTTTGTATGCTTCCTCCAAATTAACTCTTATTAATTATATAACCACAAAAGCAAACGAATTCTACATGTTCTCAATACTACCTTGTAAATCACTACTATGCTTATTGATTTTGTAATCTGGTAAGAATTTCTATGTAAAGACAAACAAGAAAACCAGATGACACAATCAAGTATTCCTAGAGGGGGGTTATAAAACTGCGTCCAGCGGGCTGAGTGGTTTTTGATGGCATTTCTTCATTTCTCTTTTTGTATTCGTACATTTTCTAGGCCTGGTTGCAGTATGCCTGAAATCTGGGATGTCGAAGATCCTGCTAATAGCGGCAGAATTCCTTTATGTACCCTTATGAACAAGGATTCCAGGCCATATTTCATCACAGTATTTGAAAACAGCAACTACAGAGTCTTGAAGATTCCAAAGGAATAATATTTCAATGCGAAGAACCATCAGTCTTTCAACTTTTTAGACTAGTAACTCTTAAGAATTCTAAATCAGAAATACCTTTTCTACTAGACTTAAAATGGAAAAGTGTGTATTTTATTTTTTACCATTTTAAGTGAATTCTGATTATAGAAATATCTTAAACCTAACAGTTTGGATTTCTATTTCAGGGTCAGTCCCTTGAGATTTGCTATGCAAATGATTCTATGTTTGCACATTTTATTTATCACTGATCCAAAAAGAGTTAAAAGTAGCTATGGAAAGTATCTCCATTCTCAAAACCAATGATATTGTGAAATGGGACTGTCAGAATGTCTTAGCGAAGCAGGTTTGGTTAAAGCTTTGGTGCTAGCAGCTAGGAACAAAGGAATGGTGCTACAGCATCTGGCATCGCATTTCTCATGTCATGTCATTACCCACCTCCCTTCTGGACAAGGTGACACTGGCAATTCTCTTAAAAGTCGTGTAGTCTCACTAGTCACGTCTGAGAGAAAAACATTTTTCCTTTGAGGGGATTAAGAACATTTGTCATTTCAAGTCACTTAACACGTGCTTTTAAGCTTGCTTTTGAAATGGAAACCTTTGTAGGCAGACTTGAAACTTCGTTATTTAGGTGCATGTTCTCGATATTAAAAAAGACGACTAATAAGGGTAATAATTGCAGTGAGCAATAGTTTAGCTTCTCAATGTTCAAGGTTTTTTTAGCATTCTTATGCATTCAGAGAAAGCTGGCATACATAATATACGTGAAATTTTTAAGGGAAAATGCTTTATTCAGGAAAAATCTGTCATAGCCTTAGAAAGATACTCAAATAAATCCTTCACTGCCTTAACTAGACCTTCAGCGCCTAACTCGATAAGAAATTACTTTGAAAATTCATGCCCAGTTTTCTTTCCCCACGTATTAGATCCTGCCTGGATTTTATCATCAGCATTCAAGAAAAATGAAATCTAACCCGGTTGTGATATGGGCACAGTCAGTTGTGTGGGTATAATTGCTCCAACAACATCAACCTGGTTCTGCAGGTTTTCTGTCATCTTGGTGTCACAGCAGCGTTACAGGTAATAAAGACGTCACCCGGTGCAAGGACACCCTTCAGCTGTTTAACTGACCTGGTAGACTTTCTTGTGCGTTTGTTGCCGTTGGGACGTATCACAATAATTGTGATTCTACGATATAAGACTTCTGAAGTCTAGTGTTCGTCTGTATACCATTCACGTTTTGGTTTTGGTTTAGCTTGTATTTTTTATTTTTGTTCAGACATCAGTCTGATGATACGACTGGTCTCTTTAGCTCTAATGGCATCTAGCAATCAGATGCTCTAGGAATAGCGGCTGTCGTGCCCGTAACAGTGTCAATTCAACGGGAACCTGTGGTGAAGTAGTAGTGTAATAACTCATCAGTATTCTAAGACTGCTTATTTTTTTAAAATCTGTTTTACTGAGAGGGCGAGGGAGAACGGCTGAAGATGCATTAGCTTTTTAACTTTTACAGAATAGATTTTGGAAAAATTTCTATAAGGAATCTATTGCCAAAAGGGCTTTTGGGAAGTCACTTTTTAAAATGTTCATTGAGTTTAAGGAAGCGGGGGGAAACAAAATCTTTATATGAGCATTGTGACTAGTGTTACAGCACAAAAAGGTACTGTATTTTTATGAAGTTTATGCCAACTGTTGACATGTACTTATGTGGTTAAATAAAAAAGAAAAAGATGGAAATTGTTCTCACGTTTCTGGTTGATGTTACATCTCTTACATCTGTTGGCCTGCAGTTTTATGCAGCTGCCGCAGCAGATACGATCGAAGATGAACCCTCAGCTAAACAATGCACAGAAGTGCTTCAGATAATTAAACCAAACTCACGTGTCTCAGGAGTGAAGCCCAAGTACTGGTAGAATGAAGAAACGTTTGAAAGTTAAGGGCCAGAGATGTACTTTAGTAAAAAACGTTCCTCATTTGATGAGGAGGCTGTTGTTACTACTTACGTGACCAGACACTGAATTTTCAGCTTATGTTGAGGGGAATTAATCTGTCCTCGCTTTGAACTGGTCCTAAACCCTAGTAATTATTGTGATCTAGTGTTAAGATGATAAAATCTAGTAATGGAAAAATAGGAAGTAAAAAAACCGCAATCTACGATTGTGGGGAAGAAACTTAGGAATTCTTGAGTGTATATTGGGTGTATCATGTTATGAATTTCTTGTCATCTCAGTAACTTGCTGTCAATTCCAGAGGAAAGAATCCAAGAGGAAACAATGCAGCATTTGACATATAGGAGCACCATGTTAACATTATGCTTATCACTGTAACTTGAACCAGAAAACGGAGGTTTGAGGTTTGTTAGCTCGCAGCGACATTGTTTTTCCCTTTGCAAGATCCTAATCAACAATTCTGTAACTCCACTAAGTTCATTCATAAATGCACGCTGGCCTTGACATAATTTAGACACAGATCTTGGAATGTTTAAGTACCTGAAAACAGCTTCTGTTGCGTTCTAGTAATATTGGATCATACTGATTTGTCTGTTGGGGTCTGAAATATTGCTGGCTTTGAGTGCAAGAGATTTCTTCAGTACAGTGGGCACAAGCGCAATTCGATACCAAACTTCTGATAATTGTACAAACTAATATTTAGCGTGGAGGGCAAAGTCTGCCTTGCACTTCACCATTCTCATCTACCATTTAAAAAAACGCCTTTGCTTTTGACTTTTTTTTGCAATTCAGCTTAAAATGGAGAAGCTGAAGTTGGTATCTCTTGGATTTGATTAAGACACCAAGTTCTGCAACACGGGACACGCTCCGAGGGAAGTGAAAACTCCTTCAGCAAAAGCAAATGCGTAAGGAAGAGTTCAAACACCGGGTTGTCAGAAAGAAGCAATTACAAAAAGCACTCACGAAACGCTAGTTACGGCTTGGGGCCATCTGTGTTCGGATTGTAGACTTGAGATGTTAAGGAATAATTCTGCTTTGAGTAAATTAAGACTGGGGACGTAAAACAGCATGTGGAACTTCTAAATCTGAGAGCGGTGCGGGAACTGCTGGGGCAGCGAGAGCCCCTAGTGCTGTGATAAACATGCTGTCAGCTCTAGCTGCAGGACAGAAGCACCTCTATTTCAGTGCGAAGTCAAAGGTTAGGATAAACTGGCCGTAGCAGAGCTTTAAGCTGACTCGTTGGGTTGGAGCAGAGCAGTAGAAGGATTTACAGGCTGAGGCAGAATCTCCTCCTCAGCAAACTGGCTTGTTTCTGATCTTGTGCTGTAATTCCCCATTATTGGCAAAATTCATCTAATATCTGAGATTGCCAGTTGTGTGAGCAGGTTCTTCATGTTCAACAAATTTATTACTTCCTATTACAGCATGTATAGGACATTTATTGCCAATAGATCATGAGATATGGATGGAACACACAGAGAGAATGAATAATACTGGTTTCATGTCCGGCTGAGGACTCGGGTGAGATCCCTGTGGCCAGGCTTCTATCCTGTCAAGATTATCAATGTATAAATTGATTCTCTGGTGCGAGCAGCACTTGTGTTCCCTGCTTGGCAGGAAGGATGAGATCCAGCCTTTAGCCTGAGGAACAGGAAAACACTCATTGGATCTCATTTAAAGGTAGTACCAAGCCTGAAACCGGCTGAAGGGAAAACCTCTGTCCTTTTGATGTTCATCTGAAAGGGAACAAGTCACTCAGGTTCATTCTTGAGGCTTCACCAAGCTCATTTCCAAAGGCAGTGCATTGAATTCTTGCTTTGATTACTGGTTGGTGCTGCGTTCAGATACCTGAGCGGTGTCACCTGCCTGTGTTACGGAGCAACTGGTTGTCCAGCTCCTCTCATACAAGCCTCTTGGGATGCAGGCAGCGAATGTTATTTGCAAGCAGTTAGTGTTTTGCTGTTGATATTGCTGCCTGAGTTCTGCAAAAAGTCTTAGCCTCTTCTGAAGGATTGGGTTTTATCGTTCAACTATGTATAAAAGTCAAGTAAAAAAAAAATTAACTGTTTATAAAAGTTCTTAGCTAAAGAAAGGCAGCAAAGGCTGGAAATGCCCCAGAGCATCCTGTTTTTCTCCTGAATTAGCTTGGTGATGGTGCTTTAGTTACTGCTTTGCCTTCTTCGAGTTTTGGTTATGAAAATGTAATGCATCTGTATTTAAAGAGGTTTATCTTCTACTGCTCGTAAAAATAAGTTAAAGGTGGAATCAAGCTTCAGAGCTGGGTGGAGGAAAAAAATTTCATATTCCTGAAGTATTTCCAAGGCCACTCAGCTCAAAACACCAGTATGAAAGCGCTACCAGTGGATGTTTCCTGTAATCTTAGTTTTCTTTGTTCTGGGTCCTTGCTGGATGTAGCTGCAGTTGTGCCACAGGCTGCTGCATACGGGATCTTTGATGTGCTGCTTTTGGGCCATTTTTGTGAAATTACATAGTTGAAAAGGAATAAACATTTTGAGAAGAGGGAAACGTAACAAAGTAATGAAAAATAAGTTATGTTCCACCACTTCTATAGTCAGCACTTTAATCTTGGAGTTTACAACCCTCAATGCTTAATCAAGTGTTACTCGGTGAGCGGTGCCGGCAGAATCTGTAACTAATTTTTAAACTAACGAGGTCTTGGTTATTTACTTGGGTAGTTACAGGTTTCTTTCATCAGGAGTTTTGCCTGAAATAAAAAGACATTGTAAAGATGCCTTTGATTTAGGAGCCTGGGACAAGTATTGCCTTCTTTGAAGCCTCGATGTGCAGCTGAATCGATAATTGAATTCAACCAGAAGCCTGTCAGCACTGATGGTTGTTTTGTAAGGTTGTCCTAATACATAAGGAAGTAGCAAAGCAATAAAGTTCCAACTGAAATCAATTGAAAAGCGTAAATATTTGCAATGTCAAGCAGGACTGTGGAAAGGAAACGTGGTTTCTGTAAAGTCAGACCGTGTTTGGAATGTGGCTTTTCTGGGGTTTCTTCTGTGTTCTGTTTCATCTGAATTCTGTTTGGCTTCGATGCTGGGAGTTGGGATAAAGCTGAACACAACAGAATTGAACCAAATTGCAGAGCTGACAGCGAGAAGGTGTTTGTGTCTTCCAAACATGACTTGTTTTTTCTAAATGTTGTCAAAAGGCTTGGCTTATGCCAACAAACGAGGTGGTGGGAGCTGTCTGCGTTAGCTGGTGTTCCTGCACCAAGCTCGTCTGTCGTCGTTCTCCATTGCTCTGCAATTCATTTATTAATGAGTTAAATAGACCCTGGGCTTATTGAAAGGTTAAACCTGGAATACTCATTGTCAGCAGGACCTCGCAGAATGGGTAACAAGCACAGCTGGAGGAAAAAACCACACACACGTGTCATTTGTGTTTGTTTATATGGCATGAAAATAACATTCTTGGCTATAAGTTCCCTCTGCAGCAGATCTCGACTCATGTCTGCGACGCAGCGCTCACCCCAGAACACCACTGAGAGCACGCGATGCTGCGCTGTAACGGTAGGAACCGCAGAGGATGTGTCGCAGCTACGATCAGAATGTGTTGGTCTTGAACTAGAGATCTAGTAGGAGCTGGGTTTCTTTTTAGGGAGGACTAAGCATGTTGCTATTAACCCAATCAAAAAATCCCAAGAGTGTTTTACTGAAGGATTAATTAAGTGCCATATGCTGTATCATGGCGTAATCCTCCAAAGGGGTATGATCTGATCTGTCTAACGTATGTAACCCGGTGGAAGAGCACAGAGGAGTCATGCCGGACCTCAAAGAACCTCCTGCTGTAGCTGCCGCACTCACAATGCTCTCATTTATTGCACATTTTAATGAAGACTGTAGAATTAGGATGCTTCTCAAGGCTGCAGCAGAAAAATGAGGAATTATTGGGATTGTTCATCACTGGGAGCATAATGAAGAAATTTTAACACAGGAGAGGTGAGGGAATGGCTTTGCAGAAGTCGTGAATGGTTTTGTGCACCTTCATTCTAGGGCGTGCAGCCCTGGCCCAACATCCAGCAAGTAACGCTGGTCAAGTCGGTCCCTCAGAAGTGGCTGCTTGAAGCACAACTTGAACCCCCAGATCTTGTTTAAAAGAAAGGGAGAGAAACTGATATCCTGCTGGTAGCTCGCTCCGAAGCGATCTGTGTAACAGTAAATCTTGGAAGTGTTTCAAGAAAGACATTTTTAGTGTTGAAACGATGGTCTGATCCTCAGTGAGCACTTCTGCAAGCTGCTCCTCTGCCCTGAACGTAGGACTGGAGCTTGCTAATTGTTTTTTGCTGCCACGCGGAGAGTTACACAATCCTTCTGCTCTGAGGCTCCTTTATTTTTGTTCATTCTAAGATGTTAAAGCACATTGAGACAAGTCACTGGGGAAGCAGTTCCGACGGAAAGCTTTTGTGAAGAGCTGTGCTTGATAAACACGTAACCTACACAATCACCCCTCCCGCTAGCAGAGTGTTCGAAACAGAAGATGAATGTCTGGGGCGTTTAAAACCACCAAATCTGAGTTATTTGCAGTTGGCAATGTTATTTCACGGCGCCGTGGTTTGCCAGCTTTAACAGTTTTGTTTGTCTTTGTACTGCTGAGCTTTCTGAACTGTTTCAAACCATTCAGACCCTCCTAGGCAGCACATGGGCGCCGTCAGCCTTGCTGTCATCGTGGTGAGGCGTCAGACCTTGGCATTCCCTGCTCCCTCACGCCGCGCTTCCCCCCTTTTTTCGTTCCCTTACTGCCATCGTGCTTCACCTGCTGCCTTTGTGCACTCCACTCAATGCGGGATTTAAACGCGTCTGTGCAGGGCAAGTGGCTGCGACGGGAAGTCCCCTGCTCTGTGCTCCCCTGTTTACATTTCACAAATAAATAACAACAGTGATGCAATTTCTGATGCTGCTGCCGCACTGTAAATGTCTACGTTGCTTTCTGCAAATTTGTGACAGGCAAATACACATGCAGGTTTTACTGAAAGCCTCACAGATCGAGACAATTTCCTTTGATAATGTGACAAAGGATGTTTCCTGACAACGTCACAGAATCGCGCTGGTCTGGTTTTGATGGGTCGTACGACAGTCAGTGAGAACCCCGGAGGAGGGAAGCACACGATCTGGAAACGCAGCTGAGGGTGAACAACAGCACAGACACTCTTAACTGGTTCCTGGTCTCCTGGTACCCCTTCCTGTTTTCTTCCTTACGGCACTGCGGGACTGCAGGCCACCCTTTGCTGTTGCTACCTGAGCTGATAGCAGAGAGTAAGTGAGCAGAGACCATTTTATGTTTAAAAGGCGAAGGAGCCAAACTTTCTCACTGGCTCAGCTTATAGAATTCTCTGTACTTACTATTTCTGCACACTCAGTGGCGAATGTCCATCACAACAAATCTTTATGGATGTTACTTGTAGTCTTGGAAGCAGCAGCTGTAAATGAAGTGTGTTGATCCCTGATTGCCAGATCGCAACTGTGAGAAAAAGATGGGTGGCAGTGAGCAACCAGTGAGGTCCACTGGAAAGACTCACTCGAAGCTGGGAAGGTCAGGTACTGGGCTGTGGGCACCGTGGAGCGTGCTGCCGTGCCAGCGTTCAACCGGAGCTCATCTACAGCGGGTATCGCTGCCAGGAAAGATGACATTCGAGTGCCGCTCCAGTGATTTCGGGAATGGTTGTCCTTGGTTTCAGTCCACATTTCCAGCACCCAGGAGCCCAAGCGATGATCTTAAAGGTCTTGTCCAACTGAAATGATTCTACGACTCTATAATTTTCCTCAGGCTTTGTTTCATGGGTTGAGTTCAGTCTCATCACTGGATGAAAATTTGGTGCCCATTTAGGAGCATTTGATTTTGGAAGAATTTAGAGGAGCATAAACTAAACTTTTCCTGAGGTAGAGATTTTTTACTTAGGATTACTGAAGCCTAAACCCCACAATTTGTACAAGCTGTAATACAACCTCCTAGATCTGTACTCTCACTGAGAAAGATTGAAAGACTGAGGGGAAACACAGCGATCACATTCACTGAGAAAAACATTAAAAACTTTTTTTCATTGTGTGCATATAAAAAGAAATTAAATGAAAAATACAATAAATACAGGAAACTTTGGAACAATGGAGGAGAAAAGGCATCTGAAGAAAGACTCAGACAGTCAACACCAGCTTTTTCCAGCGGTTGGGTCACTCTAGACTGTTTGAAAGTCTCTGATACGCTGGAGGTTCAGGAGAGCCCCTCTCTATCAGTCTCTACTAAAAGTCTTCTCAGCTCCTGCCTACGTTCAATGAAATGTGATGGGAAGGTAGAGCTCTCAAAGATAATTTTTCACAGGCTCAGTGAAACTGGTAGGCAGGAGGAGGAAGAGAAGAGATCGACATTGCCTTCCTCACTGCAAAACCTACCTGCCTGAGTACCTCTGCCCCAGCCACCGCGCTATTATCTCTCATCTGTGCAGATGTAGTGAAGATACAGGGAACAGGGGGTTACAGTGATAAAGAAGAGGGGAGAGGAAGCTAAGGAGAACAGGCTTCACTGTTCATAGGCTACCAGTTTTTTTCCTTTGGCAAGTGATTATATTTCAGAGCTTTCCCCCACAGCTCTGCGTGTAAGAGGAAGAGAGAGATCTTTCATTGGAAGATATCAAGATGCCTACAAGAAGTCTGCAAGACATAACGGTGGCACCAGTCTAAATTTGAGATATTAAAAAGCCCTTCTCCTGCCTTATACACACAGGCTGTGCTCCAGGAGTCGATGCACCTCCTTGCCTCCAGGACTGGGAGGTGATTGCTGCAGATGCAGCCCTTGCAGGGCACATCTCTCCCCTTGCTGAGCAGTGCTGAGTCAGCACAGGTAGATGAGCACCTGCTGCAGGGAGGTCTGAGATGGAGCGATTTGAACGTCACTTGGAGAGCTGTGGAAGCTCTGGCAGATCACCAGCCGGCTTGCGAGGACTGCAGTCCACCATCCAAGGGCACAGCAGAAAACCAGAGGAGGCTGCAGGTAGGTCCAGCTCCAGGTCCTGCAGTCGGAGGCTTTCCCCTGGGCTGGCTGGGGGCAGGAGGCGCTGGGAGGGGGCTGCCAGGGCTCTGTGGGGTTTGCAACCCTGTGCCAAGCCATAGCTGTCAGTGCGGGACTGACGGGGAAGTTGTGATGCTGAGGGATTTCTGTGGGTCTTGTGCAGTGCACAGGTTGGGGGGGACTGGCTTGGCAATAGCGAGGATGTGAAGCGTGTGGCTGCGGCCACATTTGTGTCTCTCCTTGTCCTGGGGAGTTCCACAGTTCTGGTGGCCATGGGCATGTGTGCTTCTGTAACACAGCAGGTTGTTTCCTAAAATGTAGCTGAGCCATGTTTATCTGCTGATAACTAAATTACCTTCGTTATCTGCTAATAGTTTAACTAAGTCAACCAAACTAAGGGGTTAACAAGGCTTCTTGAGCCTTGGTCCCCTTCACCATTGGAAGTAGAACCTGCTGTAAAGAGTGCTGAGCTCTCACAGCTGCCCATGAAGCCATTGGAAGGTTTGATCTGAAAAATATAAACTTAGACCAGATGATGTGAAGCTCCTCTTCTGCATCTGTAGGACTGGAAGGATGGGCTTCCTTACAAGGGGGTCAGGAAGATAATTTCATGGATGTCTATGTGCCAACTCATGGTGCAATGATGGCTTTGGAATAAAAATCTATGGCAGCACATCTGAAAAGCGTGGAGTATAGAAGGTGTGTGGTCGATCACTGAACACTTGGGATAAGGTGAACTAATGAAAAAGAATTAATCAGGGTCATCTATTCCAAGTACTATGTAAAACAAACGTACTTTGTGGTAGTAATTCCATTCAATATTACATTGTGTCCACATGCAGGAACTAAGAGTACGTTAACTGTCACACACAACCTTAATTTTGGCTTGTGTTAGTTTTGAAGGGATTGACTTTGACACATTTGTGGGTTTTCTGGTTGGACACATGTACAACTACATTCATGTGCTGAGCGGTCAGCGGGCACGTGTGTGTCCAAATAGCGAGTCGCTGCCAGATGTGATGCTGGCCCAGGCTTTTCATCCATGGTGCCCTCACATGCTTTGTCCTCAGAGCACATTTTACCAGCCAATTATTTTGGAAAGCTTTGACAGTTTGAAAGGCTGCCTGCTTTCTGCTTACAGAGCAAATGTCAGGGGTCTGTAAGCAGCTCCACAAAGTGCTGTTGCCGCTAGAAAGCATGGTCTGCTGGTTGTCCCGCTCCACCACCCTCTCCTTTGGTTAGCTGAGGTGTTTCTGCAGCCACGGGGAACTGGTATAGGAACTAGTCGAGATAATGCTTAATGCGTTACTGGAATCAAGGCTAAGTTAAAGTGCTTGTGCAACACGAGCAGAGGAGTGGACGCGTGCAGCCATCGGCTGAGAGCCGAAGGTGAGGGAAACACACGTGCTGGAAACCCTTAGCAAGCCCTCTGAGAAACTCTCTGTACTTCACAGAGCCTGAGGTGTTACTCATTTGTTGTGAAAAGCGGAGTGTGGTTTTGATGTTGAAGTTGAGCATCTGTAAGACTAAGCAGTGCGAGGCTCTGAATGTGTCCTGAGTATAGAAATGACCAGGCGGAATACTTCCCCTCCACTGGTACTCTCTGGTTGCAGAGAGAGAAATCCTACATTAAAGCTGCAGAATCTTTCTTCCATCATTTAAAAAAATGATGAATGTTTCGTGACAACCTTTCAAGTTATATTCAGATTTTTTTTTTTGATTAAGAGGGGAAGAGGAAGTGTATGATGTGATAAATAACTTACATGATAAATATAGGTTATCGCCTGAGCAGTCACCAGCTTTGCCTGTGCGTGCACAGGGGGAGGGAAGCGTATAACATGAGCTTGGATTGTAGTGTGAACCATGTGTAAGGTAAAGGTTTTGTTGCTTTTATTTAGTCTCCCGCCACACTCTTCCTCAGATATGGAGAAAGCAATGGTCTGATAGGTGAAGGAGAACCTCGAACTGCAGAAATGGTTCAAAAGAGAAAGAACAAAGTTATTCTATCTCGTGTGTTGCCATCAGTTAACTCTGACATAGCCCTGAAAATCCAGGAAGAATAGCAGAGCAGTTGAACCATGGCAAATGCAAGAGGGGCAAAGTTCTCCTCTTGAGCTTGCTTGTTTTTGGCTCAAACAGCCGGAGATTTGGAGAGACTTCAAGATAAAATTGATAGCAAGCATGAAAATCAGTCTTTTGATTCTAGGTTTTGGTTGTATTGGGCAAAGCTAGAAAGCTTTTCACTGCTGTAGGTAGGTGCCACCTGTATCACCCAGAAGGGCAGGTACTGGATACAGACTGTCCTCCCTGGCACTGGTCAGCTCTGTCTATCCTAGGGCAAATGTGCTTTAGAGTAATAAAATTGTCGAGGTTGGAAAAGACCTTTAAGATCATCAAGTGCAACTGTTAACCCAGCACTGCCAGGTCACCACTAAACCACGTCCCTCATCTACCCACCTACACATCTTTTATATCTCTCCAGGAATGGGGACTCCTCCACTGCTCTCAGCAGCCTGTTCCAGGGCTTGACAACCCTTTCAAGCACAGAAATTTTTCCTAATATCCAAACCAAACCTCTCCTGACACAGACCTGTAGACTTCTAGCAGTTGTCCCAGGCACCGAAGTGCTAAAAAAAAAAAAAAAAGGCTGATGCATTGAACGTGACTCAGTACCCAGTAACAGCCCATATCGAATGGGCTAGATCCAGTTACCCTCCTGTTTCACTGAAGGAACGCACAGGGGCATGGAGGAATTGCTGGAGCACCAGCAGCTGGAAATCCTAAATTCCCGAATGAGCACATAGATGCTGACTGGGATCAGTTCTCTGCCTGGCAGCACAGCGCAGTATCAGCTCATATCGATCGGGAATGAAGCTCAGTGCAGTGAGGAATCTGGAAATACTGAATTGACTGAATGACATAATGAGCTTCCATCAAAGGGGAGTCAGTCACGATCCACAAACGGCTGGGGTTTGCTTTCAGTCTGATGGTTGATACGTTGTTGTTTCTATCAATTGTGCGTGCTGGAGAATGGAAAGTAATGCTCACCTTCTCTTCCCTTTTCATATTCTCTGTAAGTTTTTTCTTCAGGTAACTGCAGAAACTTAGCTCATTTCGGTGTTAAAGTTCCTGTGCCCTTTGTATGCTGTGTAACTAGCTGAAATCTAATACCTAGCCCAGAAAAGGATTCTCACTTTAAATGGAAATGCAAAAATAATGGAATTTTACCATTCCAGAAACAGTCTACTTTGTTTTCCTTTGCATTTTGGCTGATTTTAAACCCCCTCTCTTCTCAAGAGCTGGCTTATAGCTAGGGGCAAGGGAATGTTTCAGAGATGAGCCTGAAACCCGCAGCACTGCGATGGTCCTCGATGTGATGTTGCTGCCTGTGTACAAACGAGGATGGGGCGGTTAAAGGGTTGAGAGCATATCGACTCTGCAGTCTGGGATCTAAACACTGCGGCTGGCATAAAAGCAGAGGCACGAAGCCTTTATCTCCACAGCTCAGATGTCAAAAGTGAAGGAGCTGCAGCAGTGCTGGTCCTGAATGTTTAGGCAGATACCTCTCTGGGTTGGGGTGGTCTTGGGATCCTGCCCGCTGAGATGAAAAGCCACCTTGCATGTATCTGCACAGAGCCACGTTTGCGTCCATGATATCGGAACCATCAGTGCGCTAGAGAGCAGACAGGTGCCCAGGCACGGCTAAGCTGCACCGTGACCTCCCGCAGCCCAGAGGATGGCTGGGGACATCGCAGGACCAGGGGTCTCTCATTTGAATTGCGAGGTGGCTGGGAAACACGGTTCTGTCTCCTTCCTCCAGACAAGTATAGTTCAAAGAAGGTAAAGAAACAGTCTCAGAGCCCCAGAGCAAGCTCAGTGTGGTGTGAAATCTTGAAGTGATGCATTTAAAGAGGAATTCACAGTGTAGTTAAAGGTTATTCACTTTGCTTTCAGTACTACAATAAAATAGAACTAAAAAGAGGCATATAAATAAAAAACGTGTGTGCCTGGATGAATATAACAGCATTTGGAAAAGGACAAAGGATTCCTCTAAATAATACTTAAAATTTAGCATTACAAATTGCTTGACTGCATAAAAATTGCTTTTTTTTTTTTAAGAAGGCCAGAAATTGCTTCAGAAAGGTATCTAACATTTAAAGTTGAGTGAAGGAATCCACTTCTTACAACCACACTTCTGCCCATGTTGCCTGAGGCTGAAGTACCCCCCTGAATTAGAGCTCTGCTGGTGGTGGGGGTTGACCTGATGCATGGATGGGCAGTGTCTGGCTGGCTTTGAAAAATGCAGCCAGCAAGAAATAATGTCCTCTTGGAGACATGCTCATGATCCTTCCTCCTCTCCTCCTTGCCTGGCAGCCGAGGGGAGCAGGAGAGCAGGGCGTAAACCACGATGGCATCGTTTGTACTGGATTGAACAAGGGCCGTGGGAGTTTTGAGCTGCTAAACTCAAACTCAGCATTTCCTACCCAGGAGGGGAGTGGCTGAGTGGTTGTGGCACAGACCCGCGTGCTCCACTGTCCGACCTCCCCAAGGCAAATTCTCCATCTTCTTTGGCCCGCCTTGCCGATCTTTTGCACGGGAAGGGACTGTGTTGTGAGGAAACTGCTTATGTTGCTACAACCCTTTACTTGGTGTTTTCTTTTTATCAATTTTGTGAAATTCCAAGGCATGGTTACAGTGAGGACTGAGTAATTATGTTCCTGCTTTAAATGCCTATTAAGTAATTATGATTACAGAGACAGTATCAGCTGCTTTTCCTCTAAAGCTGTTATCCCGGTAAGGCTGTTTTATCACCATCATACTTTTGTTAACGTACTTGGTCATCTTAGATTAGCGCTGACTTTAAAAAATTAATTTTTCTAAGCTATCACAAAAGCAGGGCAGGCGTCATCTGAATGGTTGTGCCTGGGTGGAGAGTCCCCGAGGAACGCGAGTGGCTGGCACAAGCTGTGGCAATACGTGTGATTAGCACCAGACCAAGGCACTGAGCGAAGAGAATGACTTTGCCTGAGTTCATCAGCAAATCGGATAAAATAAATAGTCTTTGCAAGTTGATTAGAATACTAGTTGTCATGGCGTCTGTGAGCCCTTGTTAGTGATCTGATTGGAAAATTGCAGTTTTTCTTCTGGTACCTTTGAATGCCTTTCCTCCCTGCCTCCCGCCTCCTGCTATTGTTTCTCTCCGGTATTTCAGAGCTTGCCTGTTGTGGCTGATATTTCCACATAAAACAAAGTCATGTTCAGCAACAAAAGAAATATTGTTTGGAAATTTGCTGTGGGAAGAGCTGTCAGAACTGAGTTTTTCTGGAAATTGTGTAAATAATAACTAAAACTTGGATTTTTGACCGACAGTCCTCATCTGTTTCTTGCTGGTTCACTTGGGTACGCCCTTGGATGGATGCTGCCAAGGTGTTGGGAAGTGATTCCTCACTCCTCTCTCCGCTCCGCGCTGACTGACTAATAAGTCAGCTCAAGGTCACTGCATAACCTGGTAAAGCTGACTTTTTTCTTGGAATGGTAACGACCTGCTGTTGTTTGACTACTGAAAGGTGTAAAATGGCAAACATGGTAACTGTTGAATCACAGAATCATTTTGATGGGAAGAGACCTTTAAGATCATCGAGTCCAACTGTTCGCTCTGCACGGCCACTGAATCGTGGGGCCCTGAGGATTCACAAGTCTCTGGATCAAACCTCTCCATCCCCAGTGGCGGTTTGCCAGCAGTGATTTTTTCTTCAGGATTCATGGTGCGATGTTCCGGTTAGGTCAAAGCAGTAAACCCATCAGCTAATTTGACCTCTTGTGCACTGGTCCATAACAGCTGTACACTGTCCAAAGTGAGATGGCTTTCCTTGGAGAAGTGTGAACTGGCATTGGGGCTTGACTCTGCCTCTAAGCCAGAGACAGGTGTTACCAGGAACACCCATGTCTTGGTTCTTTTTGTGTGTCTACAAGGCTGAGACCTTGGCAGGATACCCCATGTGTGTGAGGGAGGCAGGAATTTGGGTAGCGTGAAAAGTTTGCTCCTGGTGCCTCCACTTTTCTTTTAGGTCGAGTTGTCTCATTGGGCTTGCCAGGATGCAGCAACACTGCACAAGGATTTGTGTGCCTTTGGAGTGATCCTGGTGCAGCTTTGATCTGTTAGGGCTGCTGCAGTGTGACCTCCCAACATCCTTCACGGCATGTCCCTCAGATTTAGATCAGCTTCAGAAGCTGTGAGAAAACCCTTTGTCTTCAAACCCCATGGAGAGTTACTACCCAAAAGACCTAGCAAGTTGTCAGCCTAAAATCTAGGTTACAGGATGCTCACCCCGTCTTTCCCAGCATCTTTGCCTGGCAAGTGCGTGGAGGTGTAGGTGGAATTGGCTGCCCTGCTACAATCTTCTGTGGAAATAATGAAGCTGAAGAAACCTGAGGAAGTGGAATTTATTCTGGCATGATCAAGAGCTCAGCCTCATGTCTTTGGTGTGTAGATATTATGGCCCAGAGAACTGTTAAGTGAGTACACCGCTACTGTTGTGATGGAGGATGAGAAAGAAATTAGATAAACTTCAGCATTCAGAGTTTGGGTGACATTTAAGAAATGCTAAATTAACCTTCAAAATGTCTTCAAATGTCTTGTTTAGGAAAAAAAAAAGGAAGGGAAGTCAAAGACATTCAGTCTGGTGAAAGCTGACAGTGAATGAGTGCATGTAAACAAGTTCCCTCAAGCATCCGTGAACGCATTTCCTCAGCCGCCAGTATTTCATCAGGTAATGAATAATTTCCACATCTGTCTTATTGAACAAAAAATACCATCAGCTGAGCCTGAAGATGAAAAGGGAGCAATATATATAAACTAAATCTGGATGCAGTTGAACACAGAGAGGTTATTAAAAAAACCCCCAAACCCCTGAGTGCTCGCAGTATTACCTTCCTATTCCAATCAGAAGAAATGCAAACAGACTTACTGCTGTATTTTTCTTGCTGGGTATAACTTTGTCATTAGTTTGTGGGATTCCAATTTCAGACCTGTGAAAAAATGGAATTAAAATTGAATGGAAAATATACTATGCGATAACTGTTGTGAAGACCCTCACCAGCCTGCCTTGTGCTTGCACGTCCTCGTTGGTCTGCTCTTGCACTCCCACACCTGAGATGCTGATGCCCGTGTTTGTCCTTTCAGAGGCTGTCTCTTGAGGATGGCTCAAGCACGTTGAAGCCATGGAGGAGAACAGATTTCTCCTTGCTGCCCTGGGTGCCAGGGCTCTGCGTGCTGATGTTCTCTCAAGGGGCAGCTTGGCCCGTTGCTGCTTGGCTGTGGGCGTTCTGGCACTTAGACAAGGACAGTTGTCAAGTTTTTCTGAGGCAGAACATCTCAATAGTCACAGTGGACCGCGGTCCCCTTGGGAATCTGCTGAATATCCTGCCTTCAGGAAGGATTAATGCCCACTAATCCCCCATTCAGGAGGAAAAGACCAAGATGCTTGCCAAGAAGCAACAATCAGTTTAGTCCTTTTCCCCCTCTCTGTTTCTTTTTTTTTTTTATTATTATTATTAAATCCTTCTCCAAATTACAAAAGCAGATCCAAGCAATCACAGTGACTCAGCTGTAGAGCTATAAGCAGTCCACATTGCAGATTAAATTTGCAATTGGTAATATCATTGTGCTGCACTGTGAAAATGAAAAATTACTCTCTTCCTACTTGCTACATGCAAAGTGCCATTTGCAAAGACTTACATCAAGCCCGAGCAGTTCCTAGAATAGAGGGGAGCTGCCATCCTCAGATGGGTTCAAGACCACCTCCCCCAATGTCCTGTTGTACCAGCAGAGGGATCTTGGCTGGGTTCATCAGCAGAGGAAAAAGGAGACAGACCCAGAAGCAATAGCAAGGGCATGTACGTTGCAAGGAATGGAATTTCTTTCTGATCCCACCTGTGGCATTTTTTAACCTGCAAATACAGCAACCGTGGTATTTTTAATCTGAAACCCACCCAGAGCTGCAGCTGCTGCTCGTTTCAGGCAAGCATTGAACAGTTTAGAAAGATTTAAACTGATGAAGTGCCAGCGTGGGGTAATGAATTCCAAATACTGCTCTGCAGATTATAATATTGCATTTCCTCTGACTGCTTACAAGTGTGGTTGCCTTTCTCATCGAACCCAATGCTCTCTCTTCGTTGGTTATGGGACGAAATAGATAGGAGTGTCCAGGCTACTCTGCACCTTTGTTTTTTGTACCTTATTCCCGTCCTCATAAAACAGCAGCTGTCCCAGCAGTGCCTAAATGATGTCACAACGCTGTCCAGATTCTGAGTTTTCTCCAGATAAGCTAAGCAATGTTCATTTTGAGCTCAAAGGAAGAATTTCCACTGAGAGCAGTAGGACCAGGAGATCTCCTTAAAAGTCCTGCAAGTTTCCTCCTGCCACCCAGCTGTGGTCTTGCTGACTCCTTTTTTTAGCCTGCTCAGTTTTCGCTGTGTCCTGCCGGGATGAGGACTGAATGCCCCATCCGCTGGTTTCCCTCTGCTGCTTCAACGTGTCCTAAAAGACACCTGGGCATTTGACTCCTTTCGATTTGATATAAACAATGAATGTTTTGAGTTTGTTTCTACCCAAAACCAAGGCTGCAGAAATCAGGTTGGAAGCTGGCCAACCGTTTTACAGTTGGCTCTCATGTTACCCAATGTAGCCGACTAGAAGAGGGGATGCAGAGCCATCCGGGATATAACTTTGCTTTTCAAAGATTTTTTACCTAGGAAAGGCTGTTGAATTGTGTTTATAAAACAGAAACCCCTCCAGTTTGATTAGAAGAAATCAAAGATGAAAAATCCAATATTTCTCATGATAATTCTTTCCACTAGTTAAAAATTTTCACTGTTAAATGTGATCCTAATGTTTGATTTGATTTGTAGCCTTCATCTTTATACCACTGATGTATAACGCCTTGCCCCACTAAATTTAATTTTCTGGCACTGTGCTTTTTCTCCCTGTGCAAGATCTTAGGTGCTGTTGCTGGTAATCTTGTTCTAGGCAAAAGAGATTGATCTTGACATTCCTTACTGTAAGAGATTTCCTTCCATCCTCAGATTCATTCTCTTCTGGCAGCCTCGCCAAGTTTTGTAAAAGCCTTTTGAAAAGAAGTGATTTCCGCATCTGTCCTTCCCGTTGTGTGTGGAAAAGGCATCGAACAACCCCTTGTTTCTTCTCCCTGATCTCGTTGATCCCCCGATCACACCGGGAGCTCATGCTGTGTTATTCATCCGTTATTATTCTCTCTAGATCCTTTTTAGTCTCAGGCTTTCCAGCCACAGCATCACTTCCTTTAGTTAGAGGGGACATTTTTTCCCCTTGGTGCACAGCTTGGGGTGTGACTGTACTCATACTTCTGCACAGGACTAATTTACCGAATGTCCTTGTCCTGCTTTTGTGAACGCTCAGCCCTCGCCCGTGTTTATCTGTTTGCCACCTGCATAGTTTAGCAGATTTCCTTTATATTTCCAAATCAGCAAAAGCACACTGAATCAGATCAATATGATAATTCTCTGCACTCTTCCCGGGCTGCCTGCAGCCTTCAGGCTGCATAATGTTTGGTAGTGAAGTGATTGCAAGTGCCCTGGTGATGGGACCTTCACTGGAAGGTGATTACTCGAAGCCCTCCCTGCCCGTACTGTCCTGGCAGAGGGCACCTGCTGCCCGCCCTGCCTGTCCCCCACGAATTTCCTCCTGTCTTCTCTCTGCATGACAAGCGGAGCAGGGGGATTAGGTGGGAAGGGGATGCCTGCCATCAATAGGTCATCACGTGCTCTGGGTTTCCAACATACGCAACATGGTGGCAGGAGGATTTCGAAGGTGCCGTAAGGGATTTATGGTGCTGCAGTGGGGTGGCAGGAGAAAGCCCGAAATGTGGGGGGTTTATGTGCCAAAGTGTCATGCTGCTGTTCTGATGGTAGCTGTGTGCTGCAGTAAACAAACTTTTTTGAGAGCCTTTCTCCACTAGAAATATCTTTTTTTTCCCCTCCTCTCCTTTTCAGCAATGCTTTAAAGGACTTAAAAGCAGCTTTAGAGCAGAAGTGCCACTTCTGTCTCTGCTTGCAGGTATGCCACCTGAAATAGTATGAACCATAAATCACTTTAATAGACAGCAGCAGAAGCTTCACAAATCCTTGTGATTCAAACTTCAGAGGAATGCAGCAATTCAGAAGAGGAGGGCTGGGAAACCGCAGTCATGTGTTTTGTGCTGGTGGCTGATTGAAAAGATCATGAACTGAATTCAGCTAATCGCATAAAGACTGTCAGTCAATAGAGCTACGGTTATGTGTTTAAAGGCTTTAATGACTCCACTGGTGAACATCCTGTAGCTTGATAATCGTTTGTCCTTGAGTTAATTATCTGAGTCATATTAACTTTGTGAAGCAGCGATGGAGTGGTGGGTGGCTTTTATATGCCATAGAAATATTAAAGTCAGACTGCTGTATCATGAATCCTAAAAAAGTGTCTCGGCGGCGGAAACACTTCTGCTCTGAAGCTCACCTTTTGCCTGGATGTCTTGGACAAACCGCAAAGCAATCAGCCCTGCTGAGTCTTTTCTCCAAGAGCCTTTACCTTATGGAAAAGACAGCTGCCAGACTTGGTGGGACTGTGGCCTAGACATAAAGGCGGCCCATCTGCGGAGGCAGCGTCCAAAGATGCAGCTGGGTGCAGCAGCGGGCAGAGCTACCCAATCCACCTCTGAATATGAAGCAGAACGTGTCCCCTGACTTCTAGCCTGTAACACCACATGTGCACGAGAGTGACGTACAAGGGCTGCTCAAATGATGGGCTTGGATGTGGCTTTTGACAGTGAGTAAATCTCTGGACTTTTTCCAGCCTGACTCCTTCTCTCTCCAGACAGGCATTCAGCCACCAACACACGATACCAGTTACCCCACAGTAACCAGGGTTTCCCCAGGGTGCAAAGAGAAGATGCCAATGACTCCCCAACTCTTCGTGAAGACCTTGGCACCTGTGAAATACTCCAAGCTCGCTTTCGAATGTCTATGACTTTTGGTCACGTTCTGAGGGCCAGGTAGCAAATTTTATTGAGTTTAAGACTTTTTGTCATCCAGGACCTTTGAAATGGGTCCCATGGATTTTGTGCTGCTTGATCTTGGTTTGGGGTGGGAAGGAGTGAAATGCAGCAGAGTTCTGATCTCAAGTAGGGAGAGGCTTACGTTTTCCCTTAGATTGCTTTTAGTTCCTACGGGTGTGACTCCAAGCATACTTAGCGAACCAGGAATTACATTATACCATTGCTGAGCCCATGAAACAATCAAGAACATGCTTGTGGTTCATGCAATGATCTCAGAGATTTGTGCCCCATAGTGTCATCAAATACACGATGTTTCAAGACTGTTGGCATTCTGTGATTTTCCTGTCTGTGGTGTAATTCGAATCCACTAAACTTCAGCTGCATATCAGGGCAGTCTTTCAAGAAATACGAATGACCTGTTCTTCGTTGTCTTTTTCCACTCTGTCACCACTGAAATGATTCCTCCCTTCCTATTTCATAAGTTTTTCTTAGATAATTCTATGTCATTGTGCCCTATTTTCTCTTAGCATTTTGCCTGGCCAACATGAAAAAGTCTCTGCAACCTGTTTTCTAAATGTCAGCTTTATTTGAGGTGTCAGTTAAATCAGTTCAGTCCTGCTCGAAATAGTAAATGTAAACACATTAAACAGGTCCTGTGTTTTCCTTGCACAGAGCCTGATCAACTCCTACTGAAACCAGCAAGAAGCATCTTTCTGTCTTGTGATGCGGCTGGGTTGATCTACCCGTAATATTTATTCATCACCCAACAGGCCTCCTCCGACAATGTGAAACAAAGTTCATGCTGCTTTATCTAAGAAAAGAAATTAAATTGATTAGATACTTTCAAAATATAGCAGCTTAATTGCTTTCAGCCTTTTGCAAAGTCTCCAGCTGGGTAGACTACTAATCTTTTGCAATTATTCTCATAACTATAAAATTATAATTAAGCCTGTTTTCTGAAGATTGATCATGGTTCAGGATGGCTTGCATGTGTATTCCTTGATACATGGACGAAGGGTGATCTAATAAAAACCACCGTGTCTTCAACGGAAGGTGATACAGACCTGCCGAGCTGCACGAGCAGAGAATCTGGCTCAGGATTAAACAGGTTCGAACCTGTAATGCTGGGTTCCCAACAGGCTCCTTCTGATTTCCTGAGTCCCTCTGTGAGCCCAGTCAACAGTGTGCTTCCACACGCTGTTAATTAGGTATCTCACCCACGTCTCTGGGATTCGAAAGGAGCGCCTACTGTAGTCATGAGGCGTGGTATGTTGTAATGGTTCTTGCCCGCCAAGAAATGCTCTTTAAGAAAATTGAGGCAGAGCCTTTTGACTTGGGTTAACTCTATTTGCATAATTTTTTTTTTTTTTTTTTTTTTTTTTTTTAACTTTTCTTAAGAATACAGACATTTTTCCAGACTTGGTAAGAAGTCCCAAACTTCATGAAAATCTTGATGTGGGAGGGAAATAGGCTGAGAAAGAGGGGAGCAACTGCAGAGGGGTGTGAAAGCAAAGGCAGCTGCCGGGTTCTCCTCGGGGAGGGTCGTTCTTCTTGAATGGGGAGTCATGAGATGAACCCAAGGGGTTCACCACCTCCGGGTGGATGCTGGACACCAGCAAGCATCTCCTTACCTCTCCTGCTGGAGCTGTTCTCATTCAAATGAGTGAATATACTTTTAGTGTCTGGCTGTATAGCCCTGGGCTTCTCAGATCTGCAAAGCTACATCGAGACCTTGTTTAAGCATTTTCCCTAACGATGTGGCCGTGGCCATGGCTGTACTGAGGCGCCTCCCTTTTCTGTGTGATCCAGAAGACGTTCTCTACATGCATAAAACTTCAAAATCAAAGTTTTCTCAAAAGTAATGATTTGCTGCAGGCGTTTGTTAGATGATAAATACTTCCAGATGACCCTACACTCTGTCTCATGGAAATAACCTCATTAACAGCCCGTTCTTTGGGCGACGTTCAGGGAATTGCCAAGTATTCCTGACAGAGTGACGGCATTTGACTTTCCTCTATGAATTATCCTTCACCCATGCCATGTCATAGACACTGCAATGCCAAGTCACCTTTAAGTTTTTATTTTGATGCTGTATCAAAACCGAGCACACTTCTTCCACTACCTTACATCTATACAAATCAGTAATTCCCTTGTCTAGGTCTTTAAAACTCTCTTGAAGTAATCCTTCTCTCCCAAATGAGGAGATTAAGCCAAGGGCTCCAAATGGGACTTAGTGATATTTTCCTACTTGATCACTTTAAAGTCTTTTCTCACTCCAAGGTAGCTTCATAAAGCACATTTTAGCTTTTAGCATGATCAAGGGAGTCTGACTTCTTTTTAATTTTCTGTGTAATGCATTTCAGGGACCCAAATCCTTTAAGTCAAGGACACTTTATCAATTTACAGCTCCAAGAATTTTTCCCTGCGGCATCAGTCTTTACTGCCCAGGAGGTGCAGTTCCCCAGTCACGCCATGCGTAAGCGCGTGCCCCATTACAGGCTCTTAGTCACTTCTTTGTCAAACCATGAGCACATGTGAAGGTAGTAGAGTGGCAGCCCAGCTACTGGTGAGCGGACCCAGGTTGTCTGTGTTGTGGTAGGGTTCCCTGTTGCTCAAAGCCCACTCGACCTGAGGCAATTTCTTCCCCTGATTCGTAGGTCATGAACCAGCCTAGGGTAAGTCTGGCTCAGACTTTGAGAGATGGCAGAACAGAACACCAAGGTGCCTCCTTGGTGTGCTGGGTCCCGCTTTCCCAGCCTTGCATGGTTCTCCCTATCACTTGGAAGAAGGACACCACTGGACAGTCTGGTGCATGCGTACTTGGCATCTGTACTTGAGTTGAGGCCAACAGGGGGGTGATACCAAACTTCGGAAATCAACAAGTTCTGAGCCTGCGCAACTGGCAAAGAACACCAGAATATTTTGATATCCGAGGTGGGCCAGATTGCGAATATATCTGACAAAAGTCATCACCCTATAAACAGTGATCCTAAAATAAGACCCTCTGAGCTCTTCTGGATCGCAGCAGGCTGTGTCCAGCATCTCCTCTGAGTCGGGGCACCTCTCGGGTACAAACTGTGCACAAAGACAGGATGAAGCAGGCTTCTCGTGGCTCAGTTGTCACCCCCTGAGACTGCTGGGGCATTGTGAGTAATTGCTCTAAACAGGGGAAGGAAATTTTTACTGCAGGCTGGCTTCTCTTCCATCCAACTCTCTAACAAAGTGTGGATGGGTCTATATTCCACTGGATCCAAATAACTGTTTGTCTGTGTCTGTGTGTGTGTGTGTTTTGTGTCTATGCATACGCTCACACACACACATATATATTAAGGATATCTTGTAGTAAGTTAGTGTGAATCTTGTCATCGTCAAATCTGAGTCACTATTTTGATTGTAACATTTTACTGAATCACCTTGTTAATTTAAAATCAGCTAGTGATTACGTGATGCTAAAAATCAACCCTTTGATCTACCCCTCACCATTAATAAACCTTAGATTGATGCCTAAGCACAACCACATCAATATTTTCTCCTGTGATGAATTGGTGTAGTCGTCAGGATGACAAGCAAAATCACCAAACACTTACAAAGACGTGGACTTCTACCAAATCCCACCTTCCTAGAGGGCTGGGCTTGTAGTAATTGGCACAACTGGGAAGAGATAGAAAAAAAATTGCCTGATGTGAGTGGTTCAACTAAAGCTGGAAAAGACAAAGGTTTAATTTGCAGCATGTTGGGAGTGTACTTAGAAGCTGCCTGCCAAGAAAGAAAAATACTTTCCCGTAAAATATAGGATTTACAGGACGAGATAGCAGCAGCTCAATAGATTTACTGCAGTCGATCTATTAAAATAGAATAGCTGCAACTTAAAGAATCCCAATTAAAGCGACAAACACTGGGAGCATTGAAATGATGCTAATGAAACTCCAAACCCTCTGATGTAGTTCAAATTAGAAAGTTAATTGTGACTCCTGAAGACTGGGATGGCAATATTTGGGGTGATTCAAATAATAGTAACTCAGACAAAGTTTACTTCTATCCACCTGAGCTTTCCCCCGTCTCCCAGTCAGACAAATTATTAAGAGAGAAGAAATGTCAGGACCACAAGGGAGTGCAGGAAATTGCACCAACAAAACAACCCGCTCTGATGTGATCCAGATGGCTGATTTCCAGGGCCGATGTGGCAGAAAGCCTGGGGAGACTGAAACTGGGTGTCTACGGAGAGTGTCTCTAACCAGCACAGACAGAAACAAGGGAGGATGGGTACGTATTTCACTGGATTCAAATAACTCTCTTCGTGTGTGTGTTGTGGTAGTGTCTATCCACACACACACACATATATACATATATTAGGGATATCCTGTAGTAAGTTAGTGTGACTCTCATCGTTATCCAGTCTGTAACTAAGTCACTATTTTAACTCTACTGAATCACCCTGTTAATTTAAAACTGGTTAGTGATTAAGCACCGCTAAAAATCAAACCTTTGATCTACTCCTCACCATTAATGAATCTCAGATTGCTGCGTAATCACAACCATGTCGATTTTTTTTCTCCTGTGACAGTCTGCAAGCTGTCAGTGTGGCTGTAGGCTGCTGCTCCAACACGATGGTGTCGTGTGAGACCAAACAGTGCGAGCCACGGAATCTTGGGCAAAGAGAAGAGAGGATTATACTTCAAAGAGTAGAGCTTGTATAACTCTGCTGTCATCAGTATTCGTCTCAGACTGAAAGCCTGAACAGAAGCAAACAGGCCAGCTGCTACCTTGTACTTCTCTGGAAGCTGGGATGTAGGGTGATAGGGCAGGGATGTGGGGAGAGCACGCTTGTGCTTGAAAGTTTGTTCAGTTTTCCAGCTCCATCAGCTTGACTGAAGAAAATATTATCTCTCCAAATAAATGTCCCCCACTGATACTCCTCGTGTTAGATCTCCTTGCTGCACCATCGCAAAGGTATGGCCAAGAGCACGATTCAAGGTGAAAGAAACCGGCTCCTGGTCACCTTGAAAAGCTTGCACCGAAAGTCTTGCCTTGCCTTGCGTGTAGAGCTCAGTAAACAGCCATAGCACAGACTAGGATGGCTCTCATATAACCAGATCAAGCAATAACATCTGGACAGGCTGGACACGTCTCTACTGAATTTGTTCAAATTTATTCATGGTCAGATAATTCCAGGGACAGGGTTTGTTGCAGACTTATCATGTATTTCAAGCAGTTCTCTCCCTCCTTTCCCCATTGACATCCTTGTATTAACAGACAGCAGAAACACCCCTCTTCAGCTTTCCATTTTACCAGCCAAAATCTCAGGTTGTTCTTTTTCACGTTTTCTTTCGCTTGTTTTGCACAGAGTGGTCTCAACAGAGGGCAACAGCACAGCCTGAGCTCTTCTGACAAACGCTTCACCAGATGCATGTTGGGATGGTACTAGCCCTCAGACCCGCGTTGTTGTTAGTAATGAGGCATGGTCTGGCTGATGAACACACTCAGGGCTTTCTTCTCTTCAGCTGTTTCCAGCTGATGAGCTCCCAATTTATAAGAGAATTTCTCCTAATTGCTGTAATTGATTATTAGCACACAGCGTGGTGCATTTCGCCACACTTCTGCTGGTCGGGTTCTGAAGATCATCCAGTTCTTTCTACGTGATGCCTCAGACTCCGTTAATTTTTATTGAATTTATTAAAGCTGCTGAATTTTAGCCCATTTTCATTTGCCTCGCTTGAGTCTAAATTAACAGTTAAGCTTCTAATTACCTACCACTATAACCAACTCAGTCTGAGGAATCAGCGATGTCAATTTGTAAATTCTTGCCTGCGTTTGTCTGCCTAACCCTCTACCCCCGTATTTTATGCGCACTCAAAATAAGATGCCATCAAACATGACAAAAGATTATCTAATGAACCATTCAGCTATAATGCTGATCTAAATTGGATGCTCTGTAAAATAAATTGCAGTTTACTGAAGAAATGAAAATATTTTACCTTATGCTAAAAATTGCATTTACTCCCCAAATGAATCGTGTTTCCCAAGGTTGATGAATGAATTAAAATCTCTGCTCCTGTCAGCACCAGGCTCTGGATTGGAAGGTAGAGACACTTCTGCGCCAGTTTATTTTTATCCGTGGAACGATTCCTCTCTTGAAAGAAGGCACTTGTGCCCACAGCGTACTTCTACTTTTTTTTTTTTGCTGTGCTTTCCACAATTTCTTTCTTTTGTAGTTGATCTGTTTCCCTCAAGTATTTCTGAAGAGTACATGCAGTCCTTGTGAGGGGTAAGGTGAAGTGGCAGATAGCGTGATGCCTTCTGGGTTCTTGTCAGAAACAAATCTGCACAAGCAGCAAGGTAGAGCGTTCTGAAGGGACAGGGAACTTGAGGCATCTTGCCAGCAAGTGTATTCCTTGTGAAGACAGTGCCAGGAGACTATTCTTAGTTATCTCAGGTCGGAGTTACCCCAAAGCGCTCCTATCTTGAGAAATTCTCTGCCAAAGTCACGTTGAAAATGCTCTTTTTCAGCTGAGTTATTTGTTCATATGCTTTGCACAGGGGCCTGTGGTTTGAGAGACGATTTTTCTGCATCTTGTTGTCTCAAGAAAATTTGAAGTCTGAATAGATGTAAAGCTTTCGAGTATTCAAATGCCAGGGCTTGAACTGAAAAGGATACTAGACTCGCTTTTACTTCTTCTGCTTCTATGTCATTCTCAGAGACTGCTCTCAGAGCTTGCGATAGTGTAAGTCCACTTCTGTAACGACATCTGTGTGCCTGATTCCCACTAAAACAATTCTTATTTAAATATCTAGGTAACTTGATCAGGACAGACCTTCATTCATTCATGCCTGGCAAGTCTTAGGGATGCAAAATGCTTCTAGGTAGGCTTTTCCTTTGCTACTCTGCTGTGGTTGCGATGTGGAATATTGCACTCCGTTAAATCACCTATACCCTGTGGTTTGGATGTTAAATTTTGCTGTCTTGCACTAGTTTTTTCAAAGCAAAAATAAACAAGGAGACAGAAATTTCAAAAGCAAAGCCAAGATGAAAGGCAAAATACTGCTTTACGCTTTAGCAACAGATGGAAATCTGGACTAAGAGAGCCGAACTTTAAATTACGTCAAAAAAAGTCCAAGAGCAAGTTAAATAGCTTTCTCATTCAGCTTTTATTTGAACCTGCCGTAGAAAGCACACATTTTCTATTCTCTTGAATTAATCTGTTAGTTTGTGAAGTATCCTTGTCCTATGCTGTTTGATGTGACTTCTCTGAGGGAAGAGCG